>NW_026731629.1:600000-753969 GCF_028476545.2 Physella acuta
CCAGAACAGATAACTTACCCCACCCAGGGCAGATAACTTACCCACCCCTAGAACAGATAACTTACCCCACCCCAGGGCAGATAACTTACCCCACCCCCAGAACAGATAACTTACCGAACCCAGAATAGATAACTTACCCCACCCCAGAACAGATAACTTACCACACCCCCAGAACAGATAACTTACCACACCCCAGAACAGATAACTTACCACATCTAGAACAGATAACTTACCCACCCCCAGAACAGATAACTTACCTCACCCTCAGAACAGATAACCTACCTCACCCTCAGAACAGATAACTTACCACACCCAGAATAGATAACTTACCCCAACCCCAGAACAGATAACTTACCACACCCAGAATAGATAACTTACCCCACCGCAGAACAGATAACTTACCACACCCAGAATAGATAACTTACCCCACCCCAGAACAGATAACTTACCACACCCCAGGGCAGATAACTTACCACACCCCCAGAACAGATAGATTACCCACCCAGAACAGATAACTTACCATTCCCAGAACAGATAACTTACCCCACCCCCAGAACAGATAACTTACCCGACCCCCAGAACAGATAACTTACCCCACCCCAGAACAGATAACTTACCACACCCAGAACAGATAACTTACCACACCCAGAACAGATAACTTACCACACCCCAGGGCAGATAACTTACCACACCCCAGGGCAGAAAACTTACCCCACCCCCAGAACAGATAACTTACCCCACCCCCAGAACAGATAACTTACCACATCCCAGAACAGATAACTTACCTTACCCCAGGGCAGATAACTTACCACCCCCAGAACAGATAACTTACCACACCTAGAACAGATAACTTACCACACCCAGAACAGATAACTTCACCCCAGAACAGATAACTTAACCCACCCACAGAACAGATAACTTACCCCACCCTCTTCCATTTTTTTCTCAAATAAGCGGGGGGAGTATAGGTGGGGGAATAGTATCTAAAGGTTGCTTCTCTCTAAATGCTGTCGTTTTAAAAAGTATACAGTGCTGCAGTTAAACTAACAATTTCGAATTTGAAAGTTTGTTTGCAATATGATAATAAGCCAAAAAGATTTTTGCGACATGATAATTAGCCAACAAGGTTTAGAAATATGATAATTAGCACAACAGGTTTTGCTCAGAACAAGCCAAGCGAATGCATGTTTTTAAAACACTTCAACCTGACCGGGGCCTAGCCGGAAAATGCCGGCTGACACCAAGCTCCGGTGAGCTTCAGTTAGTCCGGCTAGATGCCCCCATTGTTCAACTTGTGATGCGGGTGGCACCATGCTGCATGTATTGTAAACAGCAGCCAAGGGAAGTAAAAAAAATAAATCGATAGAGTGAATTCCCCTGAATAGATGCGAATGTGGTGTGAGGAGTGTATAGCAGTATAGCAGTTTCTTTTGAGGCAACAATCCTGATGGGGTGTGGGGTGGGGGGGTGGGGGTGGCTGTGACACGTCTACCGCTCCCCTCACAGTGCATGAAATAATAAAACGAATAAAATTATACAATGTGTACAGAAAACATATAACCAGTGGCCAACGGAGTTTTTGCCTCTCCTCCCCTCCCTACACTCGTTGATATAAATATCTGAAAGAAACCCTATTTATAAACAGGTACTGCTGTCAACACCTGCGAAGTTTGAAGCTTGTTTGAGTCTAAGCAATATATGTAACTTGATATGTATGTCACAGCTAAGATGCCTAATGTCATCACTTAAGAATATCGCATGTTTAGGGTCAGAAGGACTCGGGAAAAATAGGAAAATGTGGGAGCTATCTCCCCTAAACAATCTCAATTTTCATTGTTTCCACGATTACAATATTTTGCGAGAAAGTAAAAAGTAAACTGCGTGACCCACGTAACAGAGGACATGACTACAACCCGTGTGGATATTTGAGGAATTGTGACACACAACCCGTGTAGATATTTGAGAAATGGTGACCCACAACCCGTGTAGATATTTGGGAAATGGTGACCCACAACCCATGTAGATATTTGAGAAATGGTGACCCACAACCCATAACTACCATGACAACCCAACTACATGTGTGGAGTGTAGAGCGAGACTTGGTAATGTATTATAATTTATGCAATATTTATGCAATATGGGATCAAAGTTGACCTGTTTTCGTAATCACGTTAAGTCTACTTGAGAAAAACGCTAATTATTATTATTTACTGCTGTGCTGGTTTTTTTTTTCTAAATTTCAAATATATGAAATACACATACAGACATACACACGCACACAAAGATACACACACAGATATATATATATATATATATATATATATATATATATATATATATATATATATATATATATATATATATATATATATTCCAATGACGTTGGTAGAACGAGTGGTAGGGACCTATATGATGTTTCTAAAGAGAAAGAGAAGGCGAAAGAGAAGGCCCATGTGTGACGTACCACACCAAATGTTTTTTGATATCTTGGGCGTAATCCAGAGCAGCTGACAAACAAATGGACGAAAACTTAAACACTAAAGTACACTTTCGGAAAGTTGTGGGATGGCTGCAGGCTGTTTAACACCGATTTAGCTGTTCGGTTTACAAAATATAATTCGACTACTTAACATGAGCCTAGCCGCCCAAAATTATATATTTTTTAAATTAACTGAAGCATCAAACAAAACATACCTTCGCCATGACGATTTTTTTCGAAGACAAAAATACATATTTACTGATAACTAGATCTAGATCCCGGCAAATTTCAGCTCTTAGATGCTCGTATTACCTGACCAATTAATCCAAATACTTGATTGGTTCAGGTAGCTACATCCTATTCGACAAGATGAATTAGCTGTCTATTGATTTCAATCAACACATCAGGATTAGGCATGGATATATCGCAGCTGAGAAACAGATACTTTAATATTATCGATTGTCAAAATGTGTAGCTAGGTAAAAAACTATTGTGGCAATCTTTTATGGGAACTTACGGCAGTCAAAAGTAACTTTATTTTATAACGCTTTTTGGAAGTAAAATAATCTCTAACTTAATTGCGTTTGGTAAAGAAGTAAAATGAAATCTTCAGATATCTTGCAGTGGTCTATGTTTCATCTACATATGACAGACCTAGAAGGACTTAATCAAAGGACTTACATATTAGGCGTCGAGAAAGAACATACAGTTTAGTTCATATTACAATTTGAGCATACACACTACAGACATAAAGATTAGCACAACATATGTTTAAAAGACACACACTTAATGAATTTGACCAAAGAGATAGTTATGAATAATTTGGTCACGCAGAGAGTGGTGATACATCTGGATATACCGACACAATCCCGACACATTTGATAAAAAAACACTTCAAGACACAGTTGGCTGAAGACACTACGACAAAAGACTTTTAACAAGACGTATTTGGCTAAGATATATCTTAAGACACTACGACAAGACACACATTTAGTTGAAGACATATCTGAAGACACTACGACAAGACACACATTATCTGAAGGCATATCTGAAGACACTACGGCAAGACACACATTATCTGAAGGCATATCTTAAGACACTACGACAAGACACACATTATCTGAAGACATGTCTTAAGACACTACGACAAGACACATATTTGTCTGAAGACATATCTTAAGACACTACGACAAGACACACATATGTCTGAACAGGGGCGTAGCGAGGGGGGGACGGGGGTGCGGACCGCACCGGGTGACACCATTTAGGGGGTGACACCAAGGCAAAAAATAGCAAAATATATAGAGAAAAACTTAAGGGGGGGGGGGGCAAATCGAAAACTTGAACGTTTGTCCCCGGGAAGGGTCGCAACGCCTCTGGGGGGGGGGGGGGGGGGACACCATTAAGTGCCGCACCGGGTGACATCCGACCTCGCTACGCCACTGTGTCTGGAGGCATATCTTAAGACACTAATTCACCAAGTGACTACTACCAATAAAACTAGCACAAAACTCACCTTCAAGTGTAACACGTTCAACACACGGACACGCCTAGGCGTGAAGAAAGAAACATGTAAGACACATCCAAGCGACACACACGACACACCTTGTTGTCACAGAGAAAAGAGGAACTTCTGAGTGTGATTAATTAGCGAGACCAAGGGTCAGAGTCATTAGACGCAGAAACACGCGGAAATGGGAGTGGTGGCCCTCTGTTTTGTCCTGTTGTGTGTTTTAGTGTGTGATTGGTGCTGTGTGCTGTGTGATGTGTGTTTTAGTGTGTGATTGGTGCTGTGTGCTGTGTGATGTGTGTTTTAGTGTGTGAATTGTGCTGTGTGCTGTGTGATGTGTGTTTTAGTGTGTGATTGGTGCTGTGTGCTGTGTGATGTGTGTTTTAGTGTGTGATTTGTGCTGTGTGCTGTGAGTTTTAGTGTGTGATTTGTGGTGTGTGATGTGTGTTGTGTGTTTTATCGTGTGATTTGTGCTGTGTGATTTGTGCTGTGTTATTTGTGCTATGTGTTGTGTGTTGTGTGTTTTATTGTGTGATTTGTGTATTGTTATATGTGCTGTGTGTTGTGTGTTGTATTTTAGTGTGTTATGTGTGCTGTGTGTTGTGTATTTTAGTGTGTTATGTGTGATGTGTGCTGTGTGCTGTGTGTTTTGTGTTTTATTATGTGATTTGTGCTGTGTAATATGTGCTGTGTGCTGTGTGCTGTGTGTTGTGTGTTTTATTGTGTGATGTGTGATGTGTGTTGTGTGTTTTATTGTGTGATGTGTGATGTGTGTTGTGTGCTGTGTGTTGTGTGCTGAGTGCTGTGTGTTGTGTGTTTTATTGTGTGATGTGTGATGTGTGTTGTGTGTTTTATTGTGTGATTGTGATGTGTGTTGTGTGATTTGTGCTGTGTGCTGTGTGCTGTGTGTTGTGTGTTGTGTGTTGTGTGTTGAGTGCTGTGTGTTGTGTGTAACGCCCTCGTGACATCCTTGACTCTGTGCTTGTGTTCACTGATACATTTATTCTAACACACCGTATGACCGATATCCACATAAAACATGAAATTGTATTTTTTGGGTCTGTTTTCGTTGCGCACCTTAAGCAGATGCCCTTCAAAATAAAGACACGCTTTTTTGACGATTTACCCCATACATCTTCATTTTCATGACGTCATACGTCGTCACAAGTACCTGATAGCATTTCCCCTTGCCCCCAGGGGTGTGATGTCATTAAAAACGAAAACCTTAACTAAATGAGATTTTGGTTAATGAGCGTGTGTGTTACTGCAGGAGTCAGTTTAATTGAAGACACACAGACTCATCCGACAACACACACACAGACACACATAAACATACACATACACAAACACGCAAACGCCATGCTCAAAAAAGTTTCTATTCATGCCTCGACCATCAAGGTACAATTAATGACCCAATTTTTTTTCTAAAAATCATCACAATCAAGTACAATAAAGAATTTTTTAAAAATTTATCCTAGATTACACAAAATCAAATAACGTGACTGAGCAAGTTTAAGTGCGACAACCAGCCTATATAAAAAAAGTTTTTAAATTACTATATATTTCTAGTTCGTTTTATAGAATTGTATACATGTCTGTGCGCGTCCGTGTGTGTTAAGGTTTGTATCACATACTTAGTCAGCCATTGTGTAAAAACTTAATACCCTATAGCCTGGGTCTTTGAGGGCTGCTCAGGTCATTTTCGGATGAATGGGGTCCGTCGGAGACTGTGTTTCTTTCAGGCTTTTTTCTGGGTTGGGGGGGGGGGGGGGGCACATGAAAATTTATGGAGGGGGGTAGAAGGGAGTTGGAGCACTGGTAAAAAAAAATATGTTATTTAGTGCGAAGTGAGAGGGGGTGAAGATATATTTGAAATATAGGCAATTTGGTGTCACCCCCACCCCGTTTGAGGTTACTATGCATAACAATGTCCGTGTCGTTAATTAGCCATTAAACTAACACGAGGCAACAGACTTTCTCATTAAAATGAGTTAAACTTCGCTTTGGTGTCACCCCATTGGATGGTGTCACCTAATGCGGGCCACCTCCCCCCCCCTGCGACACCACTCGGGTCTACACATGTACACAATTGAAGCCGATGTGTTGGGACAGCTGTCAACCCAGTGTGGGTTAATGTACTGTGGGCTTTTGTTGGTATAGGTGATGGAGTTTTAATGACTGGCTTGGTCGTTAGATAGAGAAATTAGGTTCCATCTTTGTGAGACCATCTTTATAGGACCATCATGGTGAGACCATCATGGTGAGACCATCATGTTGAGACCATAATGGTGAGACCATCATGGTGAGACCATCTTTATAGGACCATCCTTGTGAGACCATCATGTTGACACCATCTCTGTTGAACCATCCTTTTGAAACCATCATGGTGAGACCATCGTTATGAGACCATCATTGTGCACCATCATTATTTGACCATCCATCTAAAATCTCGCTTGCTGTCTTGTAGTTTGTTCTTGGGTCTTCAAAAGTTGTGGATACAAATCCAAAAAGGAAAGCAGGCTGAAGTAGGAGTCAACGGGCTGTGCGACGATTAAATGTTTACATGTCATACTGAATTATGTTGGACGTACATATGTTCAACATTATACAATTTAGAACGAAGTAGGAGGGGATAAACATCATACATCAGGAAAACGGCAACAGAGACATACTCATACTCACACACGCTCACACTTACACACACGCTCACACACATACACTTTACACAGACACACATACATACGTATGCTCACATCCACGCATACACTCACACGCTTAACACACGCATATACAAACAATTTATTACGAGTTGAAAACTGACAAAACTGATGCTGTTCAGCCTTTATATTTTTACAACTCACGTTAGTGCCTCTCCCCACTACCTTACTAATTATCTAAAAAAACACCTAATTAACCGAGTAGCAACTGCGCCATCCCTTAATCTCTACGCCGTTACCATGGCAACTCACCTAAGCCCTTGTATTAGTCAGTCGATCTTATTTACACGTGTATCAAATAGGCACATCTGATTACTAAACCCACGTCAGATAGCGCAATTAGCCTGATGGTTAATTAAGTGTTACATTACAACAGACTGGTGTCTTGTAACTTAATTAAACAGATATTTCTTTTCTCTGTATTTACAGTTTGTTGTAACCGAAGATTGTAGCGGGGTTCGGATAATCTCTCACACTTAGCCAAGACCTATTGTGTTTATATAACAACCAGGGGCGTAGCGAGGGGAGGGGGGCGGGGGGTGCGGACCGCACCGGGTGACACCATTTAGGGGGTGACACCAAGGAAAAAAAATAGCAAAATATATAGAGAAAAACTTGAGGGGGGGGGGTGCAAATCGAATCGAAAGTTTGAGGGGGAGGGGGTCAAATCGAGAACTTGAGTGGTGGTGCAAATCGAAAGTTTGAGGGGGGGGGGGGTGCAAATCGAAAACTTGAAAGTTTGTCCCCGGGAAGGGTCGCTACGCCTCTGGGGGGTGACACAATTAAGTGCCGCACCGGGTGACACCCGACCTCGCTACGCCACTGATAACCACATGACCTGTCGTGCTTATATAACAACATGACCTGTCGTGTTTATATAACAACATGACCTGTCGTATTAATATAACAACATGACCTGTCGTATTTATATAACTAGAGGACTTGTCGTGTTTATATAACAAGACCTGCCGTATTTCTATGGAACGTATCGTTTGTCTTACTATAACCATGGGGCCTATCATGTTACTATTGTAATGGGACCTGTTCTGTTATGATAACAATGGGACCTACCTTGTAACTATTCTAATTGAACGTATCGGGTAACAAAACAAAGTGTTACCCTGTTGTAACCCTGTACATATCGTCTTCTTCTTCTTCTTCTTCGTTCTTAATTATTAGTGTTGAAGGGGATCGAGATTTATCTGCCAGTGGGGTTGAACTCGAGATTGTTCTAATTTATCAACCATGAGCTTTTTGCCGACTCGACCACGCCTCCAACACAATTAAGCGTTACGTGTCAACTGGTTATGCGCCATTGAGGCCATTGACTCCGATTTCAGCCTGCTTTTCTTTTTGGATTTGCTTCCATAGCCTTTGTCCAACCAAGAACAAACTACAAGGCAGCAGTTGTTTAATTTTGGAGTTGTCTCTCCTAGAAGAGTGGCTGTCCCCAGCTAACGAGCCTCATCTGCCCGGGGGTTCGAACTCGAGACTTTTTCGGTTTAGCAACCATGAGCTTTACCGACTCGACCACGCCGACCCCTACATATCGTCTTACTATACCAACGGGACCTACCATGCTGGTATTAAAACGGGACCTCCCTTGATGGTATACCAATGGGACCTATCATGCGGGTATAAAAAAATGAACCTACAATACTATTATAAAAACAAGACCTACGATGCTGGGATAATAATGAGACCTTCCATGCTCGTATAAACAGGAGACCTCCCATGCTGATATACAATGGGACCTACCACGCTGATATACAATGGGACCTACCATGCTAACATACACTGGGACTAATCACATTGAGTGTACCAGTGGTCCCCCATGGTCTTACAGCAACAATACGGCTAATGTCGCGTGTAAGTAGCGTAAACACGCGACAGGTGTTTGCTTATTTCCAATTCTACTCACCAGCATTGGAGATAAAAAGTAATTGTGCGCATATTATGTCCTACAACACATACGGCCTGAGCATGAACAATAGAAACAACCCTTCGCACATATGAGGTGTTAACATTTTCATACACCCCCAACATGAACAATACAAACATCCCTAGCACATATAAGGTGTTAACAGTTCCATACACCACCAACATGAACAATACAAACACCCCTTTCACATATAAGGTGTTAAAAGTTCCATACACCACCAACATGTAAATACAAACACCCCTAGCACATATGAGGTGTTAACAGTTCCATACACCACCAACATGAACAATACAAACACCCCTAGCACATATGAGGTGTTAACAGTTCCATACACCACCAACATGAACAATACAAACACCCCTAGCACATATGAGGTGTTAACATGTTCATACACCACCAACATGAACAATACAAACACCCTTCGCACATATAAGGTGTTAACATTTCCATACACCACCAACATGAACAATACAAACAACCCCTAGCACATATGAGGTGTTAACATTTCCATACACCACCAACATGAACAATACAAACAACCCCTAGCACATATGAGGTGTTAACATTTTCATACACCACCAACATGAACAATACAAACACCCCTATCACATATAAGGTGTTAAAAGTTCCATACACCACCAACATGAACAATACAAACACCCCTATCACATATAAGGTTTTGACATTCCCATACACCACCAACATGAACAATACAAACACCCTTCGCACATATGAGGTGTTAACATTTTCATACACCTCCAACATGAACATGAACAATACAAACAACCCCTAGCACATATGAGGTGTTAACATTTCCATACACCTCCAACATGAACAATACAAACACCCCTAGCACATATAAGGTGTTAACATTTCCATACACCACCAACATAAACATGAACAATATACGCACCCCTACCACATATAAGGTGTTAACATTTCCATACACCACCAACATAAACATGAACAATATACGCACCCCTACCACATATAAGGTGTTAACATTTCCATACACCACCAACATAAACATGAACAATATACGCACCCCTACCACATATGAGGTGTTAACATTTCCATACACCCCTAACATAAACATGAACAATATACGCACCCCTACCACATATGAGGTGTTAACATTTCCATACACCACCAACATGAACAATACAAAAACCCCTAGCACATATGAGTTGTCAACATTTCCATACACCACCAACATGAACAATACAAACATCCCTAGCACATATGAGGTGTTAACAGTTCCATATACCACCAATATGAACAACACAAACACCCATATTACATATGAGGTGTTAACATTTCCATACATCACCAACATGAATAACACAAACACCCCTAGCACAAACACATAGAGTGCTTACATGTCATGTACACAGTGTTTAAACACAAACAAATAGTGCTCACACTTCAGTATTGGGTTTCACCACCAAAAACAGGCGCAGTGTCCTTTTTCACCGTGCCAATGTATAACACATTTACATTTTTTTACTTCCTCAATTACAAAGCGAAGGGGGAAATGCAAAAAAAATTAATAATAAAAAGAAATGTAACTTTAATTAAACAAATCTCGACGTTTAAAAAAAATTGAATTCGTTAATGAAACAATTGTCGACGTTTTAAAACTTCCTTAGTCGGAAAAACCCAAATCAGCCATTTTGTCTACATGTGCGTGTATTTGTACTAACCTTATAGTTTAAAGTAAAAGAATGTCCTTCTATTTTAGCTTCTAAAGCTTCTTTTTTTTTTCAGTTGGCTTTAGTTCTACTGTTTTCATCATTGGCTTGTATGGAGTAATACAAATTTATAATGTAGCCCAGGGGTCGGCAACCTTTTGAGACGGGAGAGCCAAAAGTAACAATTTATAAAATTTGCCAGTTTTTAAATAATTTAAATAAATTTTTTAAAATATGAAATAATTTTTTTTTCAAATAAAAAATACACATGTTTCACACAAAATATATTAAAGTATTTTAGGTATCTCTGCTCAAATAATAAAATTAGTAACCAAATAATAGAACTATAATAATTGAATATTTACAGTAGTTACATCAATGGGAGCATTGGCCTTGCATGCCTTATAAATGTTTGTTTAAACCTGGCTCATAATTTGTTGTTTTCAGTTTCAAGCACGCCTCTAGATTTTTATTTTGATACTTGGCTTCTTACTTAACTATTTATGATATTCATGTAAGAGAACTCTTGTTAGCGCGAATATGTTGGCATAAAGATCTAGAGCTTTCCATATGTCAACTTCTATTCCAAGTGGCTCAATGTTGATCTCTTTTATTTTTGTGTTGAGAAGATCTACTATGAACGGACTCTGTTTTCAGTTGCTCAAATCTCTCAGCGAAAATATCATTCATTTTGTTGATAGTAATGCTGAAGTGATTTATGTTAACAGTAGCATTGTTTTCATCACGATATTTTTTTCAGATTTTTCCGTGACTTCAATAAAAACAAGTAATTATTTTTCGAAACAATCCACTATTTCAAGCAAATGATAGCCACCGAAATTTGAATTTTTTTTCAATTTGAGATGGACACTTTAAATGGAAGTCCATTGAAATAGGGAGTTACTAAATATTTTAAAAGTATGGCTTGTGTTTATATTTATTATTATATCGTTCGTTACTGAGTCTTGCAGGATAATATTTTTATAAGTTTCGAAAATAAAATTATATAAATAACATCTGCGCATGGAACTCGAGAGCCGCATCTTGACATCAAAAGAGCCGCAGGGTGCCGACCCCCGATGTAGCCTACTTTCTTTCATTTAAGATTACAATTGTTTTTTTTTTGTTTTTTTTTCACATACAAGTATGTTTATTTGTTCTTGTGACATTAAAAATTTTACCTTAAAATTTTTCAAATCTTAAAACAGTCATTAATTTTAAAGATGAAGAACCATACATGGCAGTGGAAACTAAAACAATTTACAACAGTTTAAAATAATTGAAGATCCTAAGTGAATATTTAAATTAATGAAGAAAAGGTCAATATGATGAACGCACATAGATTTGTAAGCTGCCCATTAACATTATGTAGCTAGTCCAAATCGTTCTGCCCTCTTTTTCTTCTTGGCCTCTATGTCTGAATCTGTTGAAGTGACGGTACTAACTTTCAGGCCAGAAGGTGTAGCAGCATCAGTGGGAGTTCCAAATCTTTCAGCTCTTTTTCTTTTTCTTTCTTCTTCATCAGCCTTGGTTAATGATGATGACACCACTGCACCAAACCTATCTTCTCTTTTTTTAAAAAACATCAATGTCCTCTCCAGTTGGGCTGGCTAGATATGCTGTAGGAGATTTGTTGGCACTTGCAGGTAAACCTAACCTTTGAGCCCTCAACTCTTTTTTGCCTCTAAAGAACCTGCACCAAACTTTTTCGCTCTGAGTTTAAGTCTCTCTTCTTCTGAAAGTATAGCCATTTCTGCTGGTTTAGTTGTCTGTGTAGTATCTGGTGTATTTAAACAATTGTTTTTTTTAATAATTTTTTTTTTTTTTTAATATTGCATTCCAGGCTTAACCATACGAGATGAGGTCGAATTATAAATATATATCTATTTTGTATTTTATACCTATTGTAGTTTTTACATTTTATGGTGACCTAAAATAAGAATTTCTTACTTGTTCAATACTAAATCAATATAAAAGTTTGTAGTTCTAAATATTTTAATTGTATTATTTATTTACAATAAAAAATAATAATTTTTATTTAAAACTATTTTTTATTTCAGTATTTTTAAAACTCGTTGGAGCTTAGGTACAGGTTGTGTCCCTTTGCATATTTTGATTTTTTTTTTTTAATGGGAAGTAACAAAAACAATTTAAATTAAATTAAATTCCAACGTTTAAAAACTTTACTATGTATCAATCAAAGTTACAAAGCCTTTTTTTTTGCATTTTTTAAGTTTGTAATTCCTAATGATAAATATTATATTTGAAAACTTAAAGTATTAAAGTGTTATCATATTTTACAAAAAAGCGTGGGTGTCTTCCTTAACATTAGTAAAGGTATGCACTAGATACTAAAGTGACCCACGCTTTTCTTTATAGTAATTTAAATAGTATTCTATAATTTATTTTCTACTTTTTAGTGCATTATTACATAAAAGCTTGTTATTAAAACGTTTTTTATGAATTTTTATTTTTTATTATGACAAATTTCTCAAGTATTGTTTTTTATTGTAGGTTGTTTAAATCACTGTAACCATTTTCTTGAAAAAAGTATTTTAATAAAAGACATTTCGCTATATAACTTTAATTTAAAAAAAAAACACTGTATATTATAGAGAGAGAGGAAATAACCTATTAAAATAATGGTTTTTTTTTTAAATTTTACTGAATAGCTTCCCTTATTTTTTGCGTGATCGTTAACTTCAGGAGGGGGGGGGGGGAACCCACAAGGTATATTTTTGTCTAATGGAGATATTTTGTAGTTAACACGCACAAGAAGGATACTCCATGGCGTGTAAGGGGTCATCCATAAATGACGTCACGCTTTTTTTGACGATTTTTACCTCCCCCCTCCCCTCCGTCACACGTTGTCACAAAAAGCGCGACCCCCCCCCCCCCATTGCTTTTTTATAATGCAAAAAATTGACGTCACACCATCTGAACCCCCCCCCCCCCCTCCCCTCATCACACACCGTCATAAAATTACGGACCCCCCCCCCCCCTACGAGTGTGACGTCATTTATGGACCCCTAACCTCCCACCTTTCATATCCTCCCCCACCCACCACCTCCTCTACCTGACTACCTCTACATACCTTACATCCCCATCAGTTCCAGCAATACTCCCCCCCACCTCTCCTGTATAAACCTTAGCACCCCATCCCCTTCCATAACATCCACGTCTCACCACACGAAAACTCCTTACAATTTTAAAACACCACACCACCCCCTATAACACCCCCACCAACTGCCAGAGAACCGAGCACCATTTCCTGTAACACCCCACCACCTTTTTATAACACCCTTCTTTTTCAGAGCTTCTCACCTCACCATCTAAAAACAAAACACAACACCATTTTATAACACCCTTATTTCTTAAATCACTCCACCTCATCACAATAGACCCCCCACCCCCTCACACAACACTCACACATTTCTTATAACACAACATCAACAAACACACCATATGTACTGTTCACAGTACATGAGCAATTAACTTAAAGACACCAATGAAGAAAAAAAGTGGAAGCCATTATGGTGTACAAATAAAACAAAAGACTGAACACACTTGTATAATTATATTTATTTTCTTGGGCTTTGTACAAAACATATCACAAAAAAATTCTGTATCTACTCTACAGTCATCATAATAAAACACTTCCACTAAAACTGGTTCTAAATATCTAATAGCTTTCAATCATATCAACTTTACAAATAATTGAATTTTTTTTATCTAATCAAAAAGCTACATTGTTTCAAAACATCTTTCAGCCATCCCAATAAAATAAAACTCTTCAACATTAAAAACTAATTAAATAAGTTTCAATCATCCAAGGTTACAGCACATAAACAACCAATCATTGTTTAACTACCATTCAATAAATTAATACCAAATTTACTGGTGTTAAATTAAACACCACATCATTTATGACCATGCTACATCATCAAAAAACTGGTGATTGCTATGAAAAATATTTGTTACAATTTTTTCAACAATAAGTATTTTTCTATTTTATTCTTTTGGCTGATTTCAAATGTAATTATGAGTTGAAATAAAACAAAGATGCGCTGTACTTACTCCTTTGATCTTGACCTTTGAACCTAAACCACACAGCAAAAAAACATTTTTACACCACTTATTTTATTTTCCACATAAAAGGATGATGCTCCAATGCTTCTAAACAAACTATTCTAAACTCAAGACTAAACAAATTCTTGAAAATATGAGGTGGATTAAAAACAGATCCGTTGGGAGCATATGACAAGTCAAGTGTAGATGCTTATATAGAGTAGATGACATGTGTAGCAAAGATGACATGTGTAGAGGAGATGACAAGTCTAAGCAGATGACAAATTTGGATGACAAGTCTTGAAATATTTCTCATCTACCACAACATTTCACCCAAAAGATATCTACACACAAATGTACATATCCTAAATGTTCACAGTAAATGTTGGATGTTGGTTCTTTTGTAACAAACATTAGTACAATTTACAATAGGAAAGGTATTTTTTTTTATGTGTTTTAACACCTAGGACATGAATATCATGCAAGATTTATATCAGCTCCCCCCTCCCCCACATCCCAGCCAATAACTCACCAGATCATAGACTCATGCCAATCCCCGTTTCAATGGTTAGTCCCCCCCCCCCCCGACCCCCCTGAAAGTAACAATTTTTAACAATTTTAAATTAAACAGAAGTATGAGAAACCAAGCATTGTGTAGAACAATGGACCAAGAGAATATGAAATAATTCAGACAGCCTAACTATATCCCTAACCCTTAATCCTAATGTCCTGATCCCAAATACAAAAGTGTGAGTGGTTGGTACATTTTTAAAACAACAAAGGATAATAGTTTATGTAACAAATATTAATTTTTTTGAATGCTTTGATTGGCTCAGTGTTCTTACAAATAAAGACAACAAATGTTTTATCAGAAATTCTGTTCATAAAAAATATCAACATAGCTACAAGCTGCCCATTTTAATAATGATAGAACAACAGTGAATTGATGACAAAATATTTTCTGAAAGGTTACACTGTCAAGGCAATGATATAGGCATCTAAATTCTCTGCCTGAATCCTCACTAGGTCAAAGGTCACTTGAATTTTGCCTTAAAAATAATACAATAACTTAGAAAATGACATCAAATGCATCCTTTTTTTAAAATATCATTTTGTGAAAGAGATAAATACATTTTACAAAAAATTATTCTCATAAAATAATTTAGAAATTTCAAAATATTTAGTTGAAAATAAATTAACTTTATGAATATATTTAGGCACTACTTTTTATCAGAAAATGTATCCCTACATCTCATCTTTTAAAACCATTAACATAATATGGTTACATTACTTTTTTTACAAAACAAAACAGTTTCAGCCCATCACAGTAAGATAAGTGGAATGTTTCAGAAAAAATGGTATAAAACATTTAAACAGTTGCGTTTGCCAAGATAATGAAATGTGGAATGTTTCAGTAAGGTATACATAAAATGTTTAACAGTTGTCGAAAGAATCTTGACTTGTCAGTGTTAGTCCCGGTAGAATTTTTATTTAGCTGAGTCAGCTCGATGGCAGATAACAACATATGTTTAGACGACAATACGACATGTAGATTAAAGAAAACTTTATAATAGACATCACAACATGAGCACATGGGGAGAGGGAGGTCTGACATCAAACATACAGGTTCATGTGATGTGTGATACAACCTCTACACATAACCCACAGTGTTGATATCACTAAACCCTGTATCAACATTGCTATGCACTATTTTCACATCACTGAACCCTGTATAATCAATCCTATGCACTATATTGACATCACTGAACCCTGTATCAACATTGCTATGCACTATTTTCACATCACTGAACCGTGTATGATCAATCCTATGCACTATATTGACATCACTGAACCCTGTATCAACATTGCTATGCACTATTTTCACATCACTGAACCCTGTATAATCAATCCTATGCACTATATTGACATCACTGAACCCTGTATCAACATTGCTATGCACTATTCACATCACTGAACCCTGTATCAACATTGCTATGCACTATTCACATCACTGAACCCTGTATCAACATTGCTATGCACTATTCACATCACTAACCCTGTATCAACATTGCTATGCACTATTCACATCACTGAACCCTGTTATCAACAATCCTATGCACTATATTAACACCACTGTAAACTACACCACATACTTGATTACTGATCCTGTATAAAACCAGATCTCTCCCATCCACATTTACATACATCCATATGGCACTAGCTCTGGCATATCCATATGGCACAAGCTCTGGCATATGACATATGCCCATTCAAGACTATGATATATAATCATACTAGATATTCTATGCTGTTTGTACAGCAATCGTTGTCTATAGACACATACACCCAACATTGGGCATATGCCCTAGTTCATGCATATACTGTACATTGAGCATATGCCCTCATTCACACATACAGCACACATGGGCATATGCATTCATTTACACAAACACCACACACAGGCATATGCCCCCATCCACACCTGCATATGTGCTAGTTCACATCTACACCATATATACATATTGGGCATATGCCCAAGTTTACACCTACTCTTACACTGACACATCAACTGATTCCTGACAATGCCCTTTGTTTGAATTAAAACAAATCTTGTTCTCTACAAAAAGCAAATAGTTTAATCAACTTCATTCATTTAATCTTCAGAGTTCATTCACTCATCATAATTCATTCATCCATCGTACTAGGTACAATTCTGAAGTAACAAAAATAAATATTAAGTAATGAATAAGTAAAGTAACAACAACAAAACATGATTTGTTCAGTCCTTTGATCTGAGTCAGGAATGTATTATGCAGTAGATCCTTCTAATGCTTAATGTTGCCATTCTGCTACAACTGCAAGCTTGCATGTGTTTTTATGCTCCCTTCTACTTGTGGATATACACACCTTACGTCTTTTGTCACTTATGGCTGCCATAATAAATAATATGCTACATGGGTAGCCATGAAATGCTTACACCATCAGCACAACACAAATATGTAATGCTTACACCATCTTAACAGCACATAGCTATGATGTAATCCTCACACAACAGTATGAAGCCATACAACCCTCACACTGCTCATCAACTGCTTATGTTAGGTGTTGGCTAAGTGTATGACCAGTCAATCACAAACACAATGTAACAGTTCCATTACTCTAAGACTCTAATTGTAGTTCAGAATCTCTTGCCACTTTCCACTTCTAAACCTCAACATTTCTACAAAACTTTTTTCCCATCCCACATTCATGTAAACATTGAAGCCCATGTTGTGCTATCATTGTCCTATTACAAAACTCCAGGGTTTGTATGTTCTATGATGGCTTTCTTACAATACTTCCTTATGATAGCGTACGCATCAGGGGAAAGACAACAGTCAGACACAATCAGCTGCTGCAGCGCAGAACACCCGTACGCCAGCAACACAATCCCTTTGTCTGTGATGCCGTCGCAGGATTTGATCCCCAGCTTCCTCAAGTTTGGGCAGTACCTGGCCAGGATGTACATCCCCTCGTCTGTTATGTCACATTTGCCGATGTCAAGGGAGCGAATTCGTGGACAGTTCCTGGCGACAAACTCCAGGCCGATGTCGGAGAAGGCCTCACACCCCCGCACGTTCAGGTAGCGCAGCTTGCTGCAGCTTCTGGCGATGTGGATCACACCTTCGTCTGACACCTGACAGGTGGCAGGTAGAAAAGGGTTAATTAAGTATAAATCAGATGTAAATATGGTATAAATAAGGTACTAACAAGTTAGAAATAGCATTAAGAAAAGGTATTAATAAATTAAGAACAAGAAAGAAACAAGGTATTATTTAGGTACAAGTAAGATTTTAGCAAGGTAGAAATATGGTTATAACAGGTAGCAAGAACTTCTAAACAAGGCAACAACAAGATAAATAAATATATAGGCAAGACATAAAAAAGATTTTTTTAAAAATTTGAGTAATTTTCATACTTCTGATTCAGTGTAATCAAGTAAATAAGTAATAACACTTTTTAATGCATTATGCAGTTTATGTTCAGGATAGATTATATGCCGAATTTAATTTCTATCTCCAGAAATGTAGCAATAAAATAATGACACATTTCAAAAATCAAGGAAAGGTTTAGAAAGTAGTGAACAGGTAGTTATGTCTTGAAGCACCTAGACTGGTGAACAAGGTTATACAGCAACTGACCTTCTCGCACTTGGCCACACTCAGGTACCGCAGGTTGTCCCTCAGTCTGGTCAGCTCTCTCATGCCGAGGTCAGTGACATTGGTGCAGTCACTCAGACTGAGCTCCCTTAGACTACAATAACAGTAAACAAACAGTTAGTGCCCTTTTCCATGGCTACTCATAAGTGTATGTCTATAAGTCTATCAGTAGGAATATGAACTAAAATGCATATATATATATATATATATATATATATATATATATATATATATATATATATATATATATATATATATATATATATATATATATAGGCCTTATATATATCAAACACTTAAAATACTAAAATCATGTTTTTTTACAAAGGGTCGTAACAATGAAAATTACAAAAAAAACTGAGTTATTTCCCTTAGACCGTAGATTGTCTACTTGGATTAATGGAGAAATGTGCACGTACCTGCTGCAGTTAGTGGCTATATAATTGACGCCCAGGTCAGTGATGTGGGGACACCTGCGCAGGTAGAAGAAGAGCAGCTGGGTGCACTGGGAGGTGATGACGAACAGATCCTCGTCGGTCACGTGGGGGCAGTCGGTCATGTCCAGGTAACGCAGGTAGATCCGCTCCAGGTGGTGGGGCGAGCTCAGGGTCATCAGCGAGTCGGTCAGGGAGATGCAGGTCACCTGGGGGCATCCTGGGGAAACAGTGGACAGGTGAGGTCAGGTATAACGTAGACAGGTGAGGTCAGGTGAGGTCAGGTATAAGGTGGACAGGTGAGGTCAGACATCACGTGGACAGGTGAGGTCAGGTATAACGTGGACAGGTGAGGTCAGGTATAACATGGACAGGTGAGGTGAGGTCAGGTATAACGTGGACAGGTGAGGTCAGGTATAAGGTGGACAGGTGAGGTCAGGTATAACGTGGACAGGTGAGGTCAGGTATAACGTGGACAGGTGAGGTCAGGTATAACATGGACAGGTGAGGTCAGATATAAGGTGGACAGGTGAGGTCAGGTATAACGTGGACAGGTGAGGTCAGGTATAACATGGACAGGTGAGGTCAGGTATAACATGGACAGGTGAGGTCAGGTATAAGGTGGACAGGTGAGGTCAGACATCACGTGGACAGGTGAGGTCAGGTATAACGTGGACAGGTGAGGTCAGGTATAACATGGACAGGTGAGGTGAGGTCAGGTATAACGTGGACAGGTGAGGTCAGGTATAAGGTGGACAGGTGAGGTCAGGTATAACGTGGACAGGTGAGGTCAGGTATAACGTGGACAGGTGAGGTCAGGTATAACATGGACAGGTGAGGTCAGATATAAGGTGGACAGGTGAGGTCAGGTATAACGTGGACAGGTGAGGTCAGGTATAAGGTGGACAGGTGATGTGAGGTCAGGTATAACGTGGACAGGTGAGGTCAGGTATAAGGTGGACAGGTGAGGTCAGGTATAACGTGGACAGGTGAGGTCAGATATAACATGGACAGGTGAGGTCAGGTATAAGGTGGACAGGTGAGGTCAGGTATAAGGTGGACAGGTGAGGTCAGGTATAAGGTGGACAGGTGAGGTCAGGTATAAGGTGGACAGGTGAGGTCAGGTATAACGTGGACAGGTGAGGTCAGGTATAACGTGGACAGGTGAGGTCAGGTATAACGTGGACAGGTGAGGTCAGGTATAACGTGGACGGGTGAGGTCAGGTATAACATGGACAGGTGAGGTCAGGTATAACGTGGACAGGTGAGGTCAGATATAACGTGGACAGGTGAGGTCAGATATAACGTGGACAGGTGATGTGAGGTCAGGTATAAAGTGGACAGGTGAGGTCAGGTATAACGTGGACAGGTGAGGTCAGGTATAAAGTGGACAGGTGAGGTCAGGTATAATGTGGACAGGTGAGGTCAGATATAAGGTGGACAGGTGAGGTCAGGTATAACGTGGACGGGTGTTCAGATATAAGGTAGACAGGTGAGGTCAGGTATAAGGTGGACAGGTGAGGTCAGGTATAACATGGACAGGTGAGGTCAGGTATAACATGGACAGGTGAGGTCAGGTATAACATGGACAGGTGAGGTCAGATATAAGGTGGACAGGTGAGGTCAGGTATAACATGGACAGGTGAGGTCAGGTATAACATGGACAGGTGTGGTCAGGTATAACGTGGACAGGTGAGGTCAGGTATAACATGGACAGGTGAGGTCAGGTATAACGTGGAAAGGTGAGGTGAGATATAACGTCACTAATTATTTAACATTTAATTAAAAAATACAATTAATGTGGTGCTACAAACAACAGAAGTGCTACCTGTGACGTCCAGCCGCTCCAGGTTGACAGGTGAGGTCAGGTATAAGGTGGACAGGTGAGGTCAGGTATAACGTGGACAGGTGAGGTCAGGTATAACGTGGACAGGTGAGGTCAGGTATAACATGGACAGGTGAGGTCAGATATAAGGTGGACAGGTGAGGTCAGGTATAACGTGGACAGGTGAGGTCAGGTATAAGGTGGACAGGTGATGTGAGGTCAGGTATAACGTGGACAGGTGAGGTCAGGTATAAGGTGGACAGGTGAGGTCAGGTATAACGTGGACAGGTGAGGTCAGATATAACATGGACAGGTGAGGTCAGGTATAAGGTGGACAGGTGAGGTCAGGTATAAGGTGGACAGGTGAGGTCAGGTATAAGGTGGACAGGTGAGGTCAGGTATAAGGTGGACAGGTGAGGTCAGGTATAACGTGGACAGGTGAGGTCAGGTATAACGTGGACAGGTGAGGTCAGGTATAACGTGGACAGGTGAGGTCAGGTATAACGTGGACGGGTGAGGTCAGGTATAACATGGACAGGTGAGGTCAGGTATAACGTGGACAGGTGAGGTCAGATATAACGTGGACAGGTGAGGTCAGATATAACGTGGACAGGTGATGTGAGGTCAGGTATAAAGTGGACAGGTGAGGTCAGGTATAACGTGGACAGGTGAGGTCAGGTATAAAGTGGACAGGTGAGGTCAGGTATAATGTGGACAGGTGAGGTCAGATATAAGGTGGACAGGTGAGGTCAGGTATAACGTGGACGGGTGTTCAGATATAAGGTAGACAGGTGAGGTCAGGTATAAGGTGGACAGGTGAGGTCAGGTATAACATGGACAGGTGAGGTCAGGTATAACATGGACAGGTGAGGTCAGGTATAACATGGACAGGTGAGGTCAGATATAAGGTGGACAGGTGAGGTCAGGTATAACATGGACAGGTGAGGTCAGGTATAACATGGACAGGTGTGGTCAGGTATAACGTGGACAGGTGAGGTCAGGTATAACATGGACAGGTGAGGTCAGGTATAACGTGGAAAGGTGAGGTGAGATATAACGTCACTAATTATTTAACATTTAATTAAAAAATACAATTAATGTGGTGCTACAAACAACAGAAGTGCTACCTGTGACGTCCAGCCGCTCCAGGTTGACACACCTGGACACGGCCTCCGTGACGCCGACATTGGTCACCAGGTGGCACCCCTGCATGTCCAGGTACCGGAGCTCTGGGCACCGCTTGACGGCCGTCTGCAGCCCGCGGTCCGTGAGCTGGCAGCACATGTTGACGTTAATCTTCTCCACGATCATGCAAATCTGGAACATACGAGATGGTTAGAGGGATGGTCATAGGGATGGTTAGAGGGATGGTTCTTGGGATGGTTAGAGGGATGGTTAGAGGGATGGTTAGAGGGCTGGTTCTTGGGATGGTTAGAGGGATTGTTAGAGGGATGGTTCTTGGGATGGTTAGAGGGATGGTTAGAGGGATGGTTCTTGGGATGGTTAGAGGGCTGGTTCTTTGGGATGGTTAGAGGGATGGTTCTTGGGGTGGTTAGAGGGATGGTTAGAGGGCTGGTTCTTGGGAGTTTAATGGTTAAAGGGCTGGTTCTTGGGATGGTTAGAGGGCTGGTTCTTGGGATGGTTAGAGGGCTGGTTCTTGGGAGTTTAATGGTTAGAGGGCTGGTTAAAGGGCTGGTTCTTGGGATGGTTAGAGGGCTGGTTCTTGGGGTGGTTAGAGGGCTGGTTCTTGGGATGGTTAGAGGGCTGGTTCTTGGGAGTTTAATGGTTAGAGGGCTGGTTCTTGGGATGGTTAGAGGGCTGGTTCTTGGGGTGGTTAGAGGGCTGGTTCTTGGGAGTTTAATGGTTAGAGGGCTGGTTCTTGGGGTGGTTAGAGGGCTGGTTCTTGGGAGTTTAATGGTTAGAGGGCTGGTTCTTGGGAGTTTAATGGTTAGAGGGCTGGTTCTTGGGAGTTTAATGGTTAGAGGGCTGGTTCTTGGGAGTTTAATGGTTAGAGGGCTGGTTCTTGGGATGGTTAGAGGGCTGGTTCTTGGGGTGGTTAGAGGGCTGGTTCTTGGGGTGGTTAGAGGGCTGGTTCTTGGGGTGGTTAGAGGGCTGGTTCTTGGGGTGGTTAGAGGGCTGGTTCTTGGGGTGGTTAGAGGGCTGGTTCTTGGGGTGGTTAGAGGGCTGGTTCTTGGGGTGGTTAGAGGGCTGGTTCTTGGGAGTTTAATGGTTAGAGGGCTGGTTCTTGGGAGTTTAATGGTTAGAGGGCTGGTTCTTGGGATGGTTAGAGGGCTGGTTCTTGGGGTGGTTAGAGGGCTGGTTCTTGGGGTGGTTAGAGGGCTGGTTCTTGGGGTGGTTAGAGGGCTGGTTCTTGGGGTGGTTAGAGGGCTGGTTCTTGGGGTGGTTAGAGGGCTGGTTCTTGGGGTGGTTAGAGGGCTGGTTCTTGGGGTGGTTAGAGGGATGGTTCTTGGGGTGGTTAGAGGGCTGGTTCTTGGGATGGTTAGAGGGCTGGTTCTTGGGATGGTTAGAGGGCTGGTTCTTGGGAGTTTAATGGTTAGAGGGCTGGTTCTTGGGGTGGTTAGAGGGCTGGTTCTTGGGGTGGTTAGAGGGCTGGTTCTTGGGGTGGTTAGAGGGCTGGTTCTTGGGGTGGTTAGAGGGCTGGTTCTTGGGGTGGTTAGAGGGCTGGTTCTTGGGAGTTTAATGGTTAGAGGGCTGGTTCTTGGGAGTTTAATGGTTAGAGGGCTGGTTCTTGGGGTGGTTAGAGGGCTGGTTCTTGGGGTGGTTAGAGGGCTGGTTCTTGGGATGGTTAGAGGGCTGGTTCTTGGGAGTTTAATGGTTAGAGGGCTGGTTCTTGGGATGGTTAGAGGGCTGGTTCTTGGGGTGGTTAGAGGGCTGGTTCTTGGGGTGGTTAGAGGGCTGGTTCTTGGGGTGGTTAGAGGGCTGGTTCTTGGGGTGGTTAGAGGGCTGGTTCTTGGGGTGGTTAGAGGGCTGGTTCTTGGGGTGGTTAGAGGGCTGGTTCTTGGGGTGGTTAGAGGGCTGGTTCTTGGGGTGGTTAGAGGGATGGTTCTTGGGGTGGTTAGAGGGCTGGTTCTTGGGATGGTTAGAGGGCTGGTTCTTGGGATGGTTAGAGGGCTGGTTCTTGGGAGTTTAATGGTTAGAGGGCTGGTTCTTGGGGTGGTTAGAGGGCTGGTTCTTGGGGTGGTTAGAGGGCTGGTTCTTGGGGTGGTTAGAGGGCTGGTTCTTGGGGTGGTTAGAGGGCTGGTTCTTGGGGTGGTTAGAGGGCTGGTTCTTGGGGTGGTTAGAGGGCTGGTTCTTGGGGTGGTTAGAGGGCTGGTTAGAGGGATGGTTAGAGGGGTGGTTAGAGGGCTGGTTCTTGGGAGTTTAATGGTTAGAGGGCTGGTTCTTGGGATGGTTAGAGGGCTGGTTCTTGGGATGGTTAGAGGGCTGGTTCTTGGGGTGGTTAGAGGGCTGGTTCTTGGGGTGGTTAGAGGGCTGGTTCTTGGGAGTTTAATGGTTAGAGGGCTGGTTCTTGGGAGTTTAATGGTTAGAGGGCTGGTTCTTGGGATGGTTAGAGGGCTGGTTCTTGGGATGGTTAGAGGGCTGGTTCTTGGGGTGGTTAGAGGGCTGGTTCTTGGGGTGGTTAGAGGGCTGGTTCTTGGGATGGTTAGAGGGCTGGTTCTTGGGATGGTTAGAGGGCTGGTTCTTGGGGTGGTTAGAGGGCTGGTTCTTGGGGTGGTTAGAGGGCTGGTTCTTGGGATGGTTAGAGGGCTGGTTCTTGGGGTGGTTAGAGGGCTGGTTCTTGGGGTGGTTAGAGGGCTGGTTCTTGGGATGGTTAGAGGGCTGGTTCTTGGGATGGTTAGAGGGCTGGTTCTTGGGATGGTTAGAGGGCTGGTTCTTGGGAGTTTAATGGTTAGAGGGCTGGTTAAAGGGCTGGTTCTTGGGGTGGTTAGAGGGCTGGTTCTTGGGGTGGTTAGAGGGCTGGTTCTTGGGAGTTTAATGGTTAGAGGGCTGGTTCTTGGGATGGTTAGAGGGCTGGTTCTTGGGGTGGTTAGAGGGCTGGTTCTTGGGGTGGTTAGAGGGCTGGTTCTTGGGGTGGTTAGAGGGCTGGTTCTTGGGAGTTTAATGGTTAGAGGGCTGGTTCTTGGGATGGTTAGAGGGCTGGTTCTTGGGATGGTTAGAGGGCTGGTTCTTGGGAGTTTAATGGTTAGAGGGCTGGTTCTTGGGATGGTTAGAGGGCTGGTTCTTGGGATGGTTAGAGGGCTGGTTCTTGGGAGTTTAATGGTTAGAGGGATGGTTCTTGGGAGTTTAATGGTTAGAGGGCTGGTTCTTGGGATGGTTAGAGGGCTGGTTCTTGGGATGGTTAGAGGGCTGGTTCTTGGGAGTTTAATGGTTAGAGGGCTGGTTCTTGGGATGGTTAGAGGGCTGGTTCTTGGGGTGGTTAGAGGGCTGGTTCTTGGGGTGGTTAGAGGGCTGGTTCTTGGGAGTTTAATGGTTAGAGGGCTGGTTCTTGGGATGGTTAGAGGGCTGGTTCTTGGGATGGTTAGAGGGCTGGTTCTTGGGAGTTTAATGGTTAGAGGGCTGGTTCTTGGGATGGTTAGAGGGCTGGTTCTTGGGATGGTTAGAGGGCTGGTTCTTGGGAGTTTAATGGTTAGAGGGATGGTTCTTGGGAGTTTAATGGTTAGAGGGCTGGTTCTTGGGATGGTTAGAGGGCTGGTTCTTGGGATGGTTCTTGGGGTGGTTAGAGGGCTGGTTCTTGGGGTGGTTAGAGGGCTGGTTCTTGGGAGTTTAATGGTTAGAGGGCTGGTTCTTGGGATGGTTAGAGGGCTGGTTCTTGGGATGGTTAGAGGGCTGGTTCTTGGGAGTTTAATTGTTAGAGGGCTGGTTCTTGGGATGGTTAGAGGGCTGGTTCTTGGGATGGTTAGAGGGCTGGTTCTTGGGAGTTTAATGGTTAGAGGGATGGTTCTTGGGAGTTTAATGGTTAGAGGGCTGGTTCTTGGGATGGTTAGAGGGCTGGTTCTTGGGATGGTTAGAGGGCTGGTTCTTGGGAGTTTAATGGTTAGAGGGCTGGTTCTTGGGATGGTTAGAGGGCTGGTTCTTGGGGTGGTTAGAGGGCTGGTTCTTGGGGTGGTTAGAGGGCTGGTTCTTGGGGTGGTTAGAGGGCTGGTTCTTGGGAATTTAATGGTTAGAGGGCTGGTTCTTGGGATGGTTAGAGGGCTGGTTCTTGGGATGGTTCTTGGGGTGGTTAGAGGGCTGGTTCTTGGGGTGGTTAGAGGGCTGGTTCTTGGGGTGGTTAGAGGGCTGGTTCTTGGGGTGGTTAGAGGGCTGGTTCTTGGGGTGGTTAGAGGGCTGGTTCTTGGGGTGGTTGGAGGGATGGTTCTTGGGGTGGTTGGAGGGATGGTTCTTGGGGTGGTTGGAGGGATGGTTCTTGGGGTGGTTGGAGGGATGGTTCTTGGGAGTTTAATGGTTAGAGGGCTGGTTCTTGGGAGTTTAATGGTTAGAGGGCTGGTTCTTGGGATGGTTAGAGGGCTGGTTCTTGGGGTGGTTAGAGGGCTGGTTCTTGGGGTGGTTGGAGGGATGGTTCTTGGGAATTTGTTCAGGGGATTTTAGAGTATTGGATACTTGTTCAGAGAACATTTAATATGTAATTTGAACATCTTTGGAAAATAATTTTCATGGAAATTTGTTTAGGGAACATTTGTCTAGGGAACATTTGTTTAGGGAATATTTGATCTTGGACATTTGAAAAGGAACTCCATACTAAAAACGCGGGTTATCGAAGCGAGTATACGTTGATTTATAATGGTAAACATCGGTCAGTGACCTTCACCTTGGGCGTGTTGTAGCTGAGTCTCCGGGTGAGGTACTTCAAGGCCTTGTCAATGTCAAGGTTGGGGTTGTTGATGACGATGGAGGTCCAGAGGACTGGGTGGTCCCACACGGCGTTGTACCAGTGACGACAGACCTGGCAGAGAGGAGAGAGTAGCATGGTGAGTTCACAGACAATGAGGAGAGAGTAGCATGCTGAGTTCACAGACAATGAGGAGAGAGTAGCATGGTGAGTTCACATACAGAGAGGAGAGAGTAGCATGCTGAGTTCACAGACAATGAGGAGAGAGTAGCATTATCAGTTCACAGACAGTGGGAAAGTGAGGAGAGAGTAGCATGGTCAGTTCACAGACAGTGGGAAAGTGAGGAGAGAGTAGCATGGTCAGTTCACAGACAATGAGGAGAGAGTAGCATGGTCAGTTCACAGACAGTGGGAAAGTGAGAGTAGCATGCTGAGTTCACAGACAGTAACACCAGAGTTTCATCCAGGCATCTCTTCAGTGAGGGGGGGAGGTCGAAAAACGTCTACCCCCCCCCCTCCCCCCGAAAATTTTAGTCATTTAAGGTATCATTTAAGGTATCTTTATGTTATACGTCGTGAGTATTTGCATTTTACAAAATGACTGCGCGGCCGCAAAGCTTTGAGTGAACATTAATGTAGACCAACGTTTGTATCGTCATTAGTTATCAATCTAACATTTACAGAAATGTGTGATTATAATAAAGTGACAGTACAGTTTACTGCGAGTAACGTAAATTAATATAATCTAAATTTACATTAAACGCAAAATTAACATTAAATGAATAGTTAACATTAAAAGAATAGTCAACATTAAACGCATAGTTTAACACTGAAGGCAAAATTTAAACATTTGCCTTAGAAATAAAAACGACACTGACTTCTTTTATAACTCAACGCGCAAATTTACAAAGCGAATTCCTTGGGAGCATTTTTTGGGGAGGCTACGGTTCTGTCTATAGAACATTTTTTGGGGAGGCTACGGTTCTGTCTATATATCATTTTTTGGGGAGGCTACGGTTCTGTCTATAGAACATTTTTTGGTGAGGCTACGGTTCTGTCTATAGAACATTTTTCGGGGAGGCTACGGTTCTGTCTATAGAACATTTTTCGGGGAGGCTACGGTTCTGTCTATAGAACATTTTTTGGGGAGGCTACGGTTCTGTCTATAGAACATTTTTGGAGAGGCTACGGTTGTCTATAGAACATTTTTTGGGGAGGCTACGGTTCTGTCTATAGAACATTTTTCGGGGAGGCTACGGTTCTGTCTATAGAACATTTTTTGGAGAGGCTACGGTTCTGTCTATAGAACATTTTTTGGGGAGGCTACGGTTCTGTCTATAGAACATTTTTTGGGGAGGCTACGGTTCTGTCTATAGAACATTTTTGGGGAGGCTACGGTTCTGTCTATAGAACATTTTTGGGGAGGCTACGGTTCTGTCTATAGAACATTTTTTGGGGAGGCTACGGTTCTGTCTATAGAACATTTTTTGGGGAGGCTACGGTTCTGTCTATAGAACATTTTTTGGGGAGGCTACGGTTCTGTCTATAGAACATTTTTTGGTGAGGCTACGGTTCTGTCTATAGAACATTTTTCGGGGAGGCTACGGTTCTGTCTATAGAACATTTTTCGGGGAGGCTACGGTTCTGTCTATAGAACATTTTTTGGGGAGGCTACGGTTCTGTCTATAGAACATTTTTGGAGAGGCTACGGTTGTCTATAGAACATTTTTTGGGGAGGCTACGGTTCTGTCTATAGAACATTTTTCGGGGAGGCTACGGTTCTGTCTATAGAACATTTTTTGGAGAGGCTACGGTTCTGTCTATAGAACATTTTTTGGGGAGGCTACGGTTCTGTCTATAGAACATTTTTTGGGGAGGCTACGGTTCTGTCTATAGAACATTTTTGGGGAGGCTACGGTTCTGTCTATAGAACATTTTTGGGGAGGCTACGGTTCTGTCTATAGAACATTTTTTGGGGAGGCTACGGTTCTGTCTATAGAACATTTTTTGGGGAGGCTACGGTTCTGTCTATAGAACATTTTTTGGGGAGGCTACGGTTCTGTCTATAGAACATTTTTTGGGGAGGCTACGGTTCTGTCTATAGAACATTTTTTGGTGAGGCTACGGTTCTGTCTATAGAACATTTTTCGGGGAGGCTACGGTTCTGTCTATAGAACATTTTTCGGGGAGGCTACGGTTCTGTCTATAGAACATTTTTTGGGGAGGCTACGGTTCTGTCTATAGAACATTTTTGGAGAGGCTACGGTTGTCTATAGAACATTTTTTGGGGAGGCTACGGTTCTGTCTATAGAACATTTTTCGGGGAGGCTACGGTTCTGTCTATAGAACATTTTTTGGAGAGGCTACGGTTCTGTCTATAGAACATTTTTTGGGGAGGCTACGGTTCTGTCTATAGAACATTTTTTGGGGAGGCTACGGTTCTGTCTATAGAACATTTTTGGGGAGGCTACGGTTCTGTCTATAGAACATTTTTGGGGAGGCTACGGTTCTGTCTATAGAACATTTTTTGGGGAGGCTACGGTTCTGTCTATAGAACATTTTTTGGGGAGGCTACGGTTCTGTCTATAGAACATTTTTTGGGGAGGCTACGGTTCTGTCTATAGAACATTTTTTGGTGAGGCTACGGTTCTGTCTATAGAACATTTTTCGGGGAGGCTACGGTTCTGTCTATAGAACATTTTTCGGGGAGGCTACGGTTCTGTCTATAGAACATTTTTTGGGGAGGCTACGGTTCTGTCTATAGAACATTTTTGGAGAGGCTACGGTTGTCTATAGAACATTTTTTGGGGAGGCTACGGTTCTGTCTATAGAACATTTTTCGGGGAGGCTACGGTTCTGTCTATAGAACATTTTTTGGAGAGGCTACGGTTCTGTCTATAGAACATTTTTTGGGGAGGCTACGGTTCTGTCTATAGAACATTTTTTGGGGAGGCTACGGTTCTGTCTATAGAACATTTTTGGGGAGGCTACGGTTCTGTCTATAGAACATTTTTGGGGAGGCTACGGTTCTGTCTATAGAACATTTTTTGGGGAGGCTACGGTTCTGTCTATAGAACATTTTTTGGGGAGGCTACGGTTCTGTCTATAGAACATTTTTTGGGGAGGCTACGGTTCTGTCTATAGAACATTTTTTGGGGAGGCTACGGTTCTGTCTATAGAACATTTTTTGGGGAGGCTACGGTTCTGTCTATAGAACATTTTTCGGGGAGGCTACGGTTCTGTCTATAGAACATTTTTCGGGGAGGCTACGGTTCTGTCTATAGAACATTTTTTGGGGAGGCTACGGTTCTGTCTATAGAACATTTTTCGGGGAGGCTACGGTTCTGTCTATAGAACATTTTTTGGGGAGGCTACGGTTCTGTCTATAGAACATTTTTTGGGGAGGCTACGGTTCTGTCTATAGAACATTTTTTTGGGAGGCTACGGTTCTGTCTATAGAACATTTTTCGGGGAGGCTACGGTTCTGTCTATAGAACATTTTTTGGGGAGGCTACGGTTCTGTCTATAGAACATTTTTTGGGGAGGCTACGGTTCTGTCTATAGAACATTTTTTGGGGAGGCTACGGTTCTGTCTATAGAACATTTTTTGGGGAGGCTACGGTTCTGTCTATAGAACATTTTTTGGGGAGGCTACGGTTCTGTCTATAGAACATTTTTTGGGGAGGCTACGGTTCTGTCTATAGAACATTTTTCGGGGAGGCTACGGTTCTGTCTATAGAACATTTTTCGGGGAGGCTACGGTTCTGTCTATAGAACATTTTTTGGGGAGGCTACGGTTCTGTCTATAGAACATTTTTTGGGGAGGCTACGGTTCTGTCTATAGAACATTTTTTGGGGAGGCTACGGTTCTGTCTATAGAACATTTTTTGGGGAGGCTACGGTTCTGTCTATAGAACATTTTTTTGGGAGGCTACGGTTCTGTCTATAGAACATTTTTTGGGGAGGCTACGGTTCTGTCTATAGAACATTTTTTGGGGAGGCTACGGTTCTGTCTATAGAACATTTTTTGGGGAGGCTACGGTTCTGGCTATATAACATTTTTTGGGGAGGCTACGGTTCTGTCTATAGAACATTTTTTGGGGAGGCTACGGTTCTGTCTATAGAACATTTTTTGGGGAGGCTACGGTTCTGGCTATAGAACATTTTTTGGGGAGGCTACGGTTCTGGCTATAGAACATTTTTTGGTGAGGCTACGGTTCTGGCTATAGAACATTTTTTGGTGAGGCTACGGTTCTGTCTATAGAACATTTTTTGGGGAGGCTACGGTTCTGTCTATAGAACATTTTTTGGGGAGGCTACGGTTCTGTCTATAGAACATTTTTTGGGGAGGCTACGGTTCTGTCTATAGAACATTTTTTGGTGAGGCTACGGTTCTGTCTATTGAACATTTTTTGGGGAGGCTACGGTTCTGTCTATTGAACATTTTTTGGGGAGGCTACGGTTCTGTCTATTGAACATTTTTTGGGGAGGCTACGGTTCTGTCTATTGAACATTTTTTGGGGAGGCTACGGTTCTGTCTATTGAACATTTTTTGGGGAGGCTACGGTTCTGTCTATTGAACATTTTTTGGGGAGGCTACGGTTCTGTCTATTGAACATTTTTTGGGGAGGCTACGGTTCTGTCTATAGAACATTTTTTGGGGAGGCTACGGTTCTGTCTATAGAACATTTTTTGGGGAGGCTACGGTTCTGTCTATAGAACATTTTTTGGGGAGGCTACGGTTCTGTCTATTGAACATTTTTTGGGGAGGCTACGGTTCTGTCTATTGAACATTTATTGGGGAGGCTACGGTTATGTCTATTGAACATTTATTGGGGAGGCTACGGTTCTGTCTATAGAACATTTTTTGGGGAGGCTACGGTTCTGTCTATTGAACATTTTTTGGGGAGGCTACGGTTCTGTCTATTGAACATTTATTGGGGAGGCTACGGTTATGTCTATTGAACATTTATTGGGGAGGCTACGGTTCTGTCTATAGAACATTTTTTGGGGAGGCTACGGTTCTGTCTATAGAACATTTTTTGGGGAGGCTACGGTTCTGTCTATTGAACATCCCTAGTCAAACACGAATGCTAATTGGGCTTGAGTCAGTAGGACGTCCCTGAGTCCACTCAGCTATGATGGGTACCCGACTCAACTTCGGGGAAGGCAAACGCGTCTCTATATAGTACTGACCATACATTTTTTAAACTTGCTAAAGGCAAAGAAACAGGTGGATTCTACTTCAACTGCCGGGCGATGTGGATTTTTTCGTAGTTTCTGTATGGGTCTCAAGGCAGTACTTATTTGGCTTCAACACCAACGTAGCCAGAAATATCACTATATCTATATACTGACTGAAATCATAACATTCTTTAAGGCTAGCATACGTACCAATAACATTCAAAAGAATACATGTAATCTTTTAGCATTAATAACATTTGAAAGTTCATAATCGTTGAAGTATCGGTATAGTTTTTAGGTATCCATACCATGTAAGGTATCGATATCAATTAAGTTATCGACATAATTTTAGGTATCGATATGTTAAACGCCGTGAGTTTCCTATCTTCACGGTCCCCTCAAACGGAAAAGTCCCAAACAAAGTGACCAGTACCTGGGCACACCTGCAGAGGTGGTCAGTGGGCAGGTTGAGAAAGATCTTGAGAAGAAGCTCGTTGGGCAGTGATTCAAAGGGACATGACCTTGACATCTGACGCTTGCCCTTGACGGTGATGCCCGCGCTGACGTCATTCTGTGGGGGAAGAAGGCAGATCAAACATGGGATATGGTGGGTTGATAGAATATTGATGGGATATGGTAAACTTCTGGAACATAGATGGGATAGGGTAAACTTTTGGAATATAGATGGGATAGGGTAAACTTTTGGAACATAGATGGGATATGTTAAACTTTTGGAATATAGATGGGATAAGGTAAACTTTTGGAATATAGATGGGATATGGTAAACTTTTGGAACATAGATGGGATATGTTAAACTTTTGGCGTCAACATGGAGATAAAAAGTCTGTCCAGGCAGCGTGTGTGCGTGGTGAGGGGGGGGGGGGGGGGGAAGGGGGGGGGGGGGTAAATATATTTTATTGATATCATCATATGGGTCACCTATATATGGGAATGTAAATAGCATGCAGCGACTTGATGGATGTTATATGTGGAATATGGCGGGTTTTATGTGCACTGATTTATAAGTTAATTGTAGATATGATCCGATTTTTATGCGTGCTTATGTACGAATGGGCTAATTAAAAACCAACAACAACTGTTTGCATACAACAAGTTCAGCAGCCATCAGTTCTGTTGATTAAAAGAACAGACACTTTTCTTTCCGAGTAGGCCTATTCTTTTCACGTCAATGCATAATTTGTGTTACATCTCTCTGCACTAAACACTCAACTCTAAACACCAATCAACCCCATCCTAATCCATTTGCTAATTAAAAAGTGCAATCATTAAGATTTCTTATTACAATTTCCACATGTTAGTTGGACGTTAATAAACTTGAGCTTAAACTTAATCCACATGTGGCCGTTAATCTAACACTTTGGGTACGTTTAATCCAAACGCGACCGAGGTAGCTCGGCAAGTTCATTAGTAAGATTTAGATAGTACACTATCTGGACCCGTGCAAGTCACGTTGCTTAGTAAGATTTAGATAGTACAGTATCTGGACCCGTGTGGGTCACATCAACCCGTACCTGGTGGATCGACCATGGGGTCAGGGAGTGACTAGAACTTAAGTTTTTAAACTTTAAATTCAAGGTTAATTAGATAGCCGGTAGAGGCTGTTAACCCGAAAACCTCCAGTTCGGATCCCGAGACGGGAACCCTAAGACATGCCTGAGTAAATTCAGCTTTCATGGGTACCTGGCTCACGTTGGAGAAAGTAAAGGCGGTTAGGTAAAGTACAGACCACACTATCCCTTTACATGCAGATGACGCAGAAATATGTGAACTCTACTTCATCTGGCAGCTCAAAAAGAGTAGTTAATTAATTAATTAATTAATTACCTGAGACAGACTTAAATTTCTGACCCCGCTGGTCAGCTGACGAGTGCTTGTGGGCTGGTTCACGTGCAGCTGGGTGTCCGACTGAGCATGCGCAGACTTCATCCAATCAGCGCTCACTTCCGGCTGCTGCGCGTGCACCTGCGCCTGAGTCTGGAGGGTGTGGCTCGACTTTGAGTAGGAGGGCGGGAGATTTTGAAAGCCGGTTTCCGGTTGAAGATCGTTATATTGATTCCGGTACTGTTGGAGAGCTTTACTGGGCACGGTGGTTGACTTGATGAGGTGGTTGGGGGTGGGGTATGCGCCTCGGGTGGGGTGGGGGGCGTTGTGAGGGTACGGTGTGTGGTTTTGGTTGAGAGTTGTGGGGCTTGGATCGTTTGTTATAGGACACGACGGCGCCCTCGTTTGAAGAGTGGGGTCTTGGTGGTATTGCTGCTGTTGATGTTGGTGATGATGTTGAAGTCTTTGCTGTGCGCTAAGTTGGTGTAGGTGTTGTTGTTGTTGTAACTGCTGTTGCTGTTGTAGATGCTGTTGTTGTTGCTGTATGTGCTGCTGTTGTTGAAGCTGTTGTTGCTGAAGATGCTGTTGTTGCTTGTGTCGTATCCTAGAGTCTCTAATAGCCATGTCTGGCACCAACCAACGTTCTGGAACATTCGGACTCACGTCTCTGTTGTAGTAGTACCCCCCGGGCGGGACTGGAGACACGGGGGAGGGAACAGTGTGGATACGATCTGGATTGCGAGGATCTAAGAACCTGTCATCCCTAAACGCCTCAATGTAAGGGTCCTCTCGCATGGAACCTTTAAAGGCCAAGGTAATCTCATTATAAAAAGAAGGGTCCATTGCACGTGGGTCTGATGTATTTATACTAAATCCGTTGTGACCGTTCGTCTGAGGAGAAAGTGATCGGTTGACGTCAGCGACTGTCATGGCGCCTACATCCGGTTCCGGCAAACGAGGACGCCGGTCACGTGTGTTCTTCTTCCCCCTGGTAACAATGGTGGGCGATTCCGAATACTTGTTCATTCGGTGGTAGTCATTCGGGGACAACGTGTTTGCCGTCCGTGGGATATTTTTGACCGGCAGACCCGGGGGTTCGACCGGAATAGCCGGCAAAGGTGGCGCTGGTGACATACGGCTGCCGCGGAGGTGCTGCTTTAAACTGGCCGGGTCCGGCTTGGGGGAGCTGGAGAGAGAGGCGCTCTTGGTGCCGGAGTCTTGCGAGCCGATGGACTTGGCCGAGCCGGCAGACTCGCCTTTGAAGGTCGTCATGGCGGGCGTGGATGGATAGACGGACGTGACGTCAGAGGCGACGCCGGAGCTGGTGGATTCATGGGTTGACTCTGCGGTTTGCGGCGAGTCTGGGGAGAAATAAAGAGAAATGTTAGCAGACGAAGGTGACAAGTTTTAAATTGTTAATATATTATTATCTAAGACCTCATGGTCGGTATACATGAACTAAATAGAAATACAAACGCCAGAACTGAACGTGTTCCTCTTTGGAACATTTAGCATAATTCAATACTTATCAATAAACAATGTAGAAATAAAGCTACGAAGATTAATTTTTTAGTTTTTAAATTTAATGCCGGCAATCTAATGCGCCATTTTCTTCCAGCTCCAATTTTACTTGTGTCTTCCCTGCTCAGTTCATGTTTCGTCCCGTGATTTTAAAATGTGGGAATTAGTGCGAAGGTTAGCGTTAGTGCGAGGGGGTGGGGCTATGTGGGGATGGGGATGAGATGATGTTGTGATGGGGTGGGGAATGGGATATTGTGGTGGGTGAGGACGGGGGAGTCAGCGATGTGTAGATTGTTTTTTTGTTCCATTGTGTTGACTTGCTTTGACAGCTAACTTTTCATGGAACGGACTAATACATATGTAATACTTATGTAAATAAATATACAAGTAATTCAAGTAATACATAGATCTATGTCCATTTAAAATTTGTTCAGCTGTTATACTCTGAAAGATTGCTCTACTCTAAATCTTACTAGCGTCAAACTGAGAGGCGAACATCCAAGAAAAATCAGTTCAACTTCTCCGTCTATAAATAAAACCACCGGTATTACAGGTTACAAATACACAACTATTATGCTTTATGTATGTATATTACGGTTCATGTATGTATATTACGGTTCATGTATGTACCCACAGCTGTGGAACTGAAAGTCTTGGTCTTGAACCTTTTTTTTTTTAAAGTTATGTCTTTGAAACTTTTGGACGCTAGCAGATAAATGCTTCAAACTTTTGTCCTGAGCGTTTACCTGCCGTCAATGGCATCACGCCTAAGCGGGCAGTAAAGAATGGTCTTAATCTTCAGGTATTTAGGGACGGAATGACCGTTCAACGTAAGCCGATTCCCCGGTAGGCGCATGCGCTGTGTTAGGTGTGTGTAAATACCGCGCCGAGCGAAAACAAAGCGGAACACACGATAGAGCCAGAGGAGAATTTCGGACAAGTGTTAAGAGAATTTGTTGAATTCTAAACACGCCTCTCCCACTTTCGTGGTGTATTAGGGCTGGCACAATACACCAACGCTGTTCCTTGTTGTCGTTTTCTCAGCTATGTTGCCTTAAAGATCTCCTTAAACGTCTATGACTTTATATATGATCTATTATGTGGACATATGCTAGCCAATCTGTAGCTTGATATGCGGGCGATTTTTGGGTAGCCAGTGGCTAGCCCTTGTTTGCCCAGCCATGAATAGATAATTTAGTATCGATTTCAAACACACACTGACACATGCAAAGACGGATGGGTAATATAATTAAGGACCTCTAAACTCTCATATTACAGATAATAGCAAACATTTGACCGTATAGATTATCCATGCTTTCGTTTTCAAACTTAAGAATGTTATACAACGATACGTAAGTTAAAGTATAGGCGTGTGGTAGTGGTGTGTGATGGTACAGGTGTGTGATGGTACAGGTGTGTGATGGTACAGGTGTGTGATGGTACAGGTGTGTGATGGTACAGGTGTGTGATGGTACAGGTGTGTGATGGTACAGATGTGTGATGGTACAGGGGTGTGATGGTAGTGGTGTGTGATGGTATAGGTGTGTGATGGTACAGGTGTGTGATGGTACAGGTGTGTGATGGTACAGGTGTGTGATGGTACATGTGTGTATGTGGCTTGATAAACAGTATTTCACGTTAACAAGGCAACGACAAAATTAATTTATCCAGTTTATTGTTATTGATCTTTCTGATGTCAAATAGTTACTTGTGTCGCTTAATTTAAGTAGATTAGAATATTTTATTCCTAGCGTATTTAAAAGCATCGTTGTGTAAATAACCTCCCATTTTTTTTTATTTTTAATCAAGGGAAGCAACTTGTAAAACAAAATTAAAATTAAGTCAACAAAACACTATTGTACAAGTTATGAAATCTTTAAGCAGATTGTTAATTATCATAAAGGATTAAGAGAATTAATATTTAAATAATACTATCAATTCTAAACTGTTATCCAAATAATTATTTTTTAAAGCCGCTTATTTAAACACATTTATTGCTAAAATAGAAACCCCTTTTTTTTTAAAAATTTTCCTTAAGTTATATTATCTTAGTTTGTTTCATTGATCAGGCAGTATTAACTTGTCAATTATGTGGAATTTTTTTTATCCCTCTTACAGAGGGATGTTAATAATATTAAATCTTCTTCAACTGTAATCCTGTTAACATCTTATTTCACATTTAGTGTTAAAAGTGATTAAGATCCCTCGATTCAAAAACACACATTTTAGAAAATGTGTGAACATTTCTAAGAATCAAACAATCCATGAAATATTGAAACATAAATAAATATAAATTATTTTGTGTATCAGATTCACTTATTTTTTCTTACTTGATTCTAAAATCTCCATTAAGGCACTATTCTACCTCAATAAAAAATCTGTATTATTCTCTCTAGGAACTCTCCTCAAATGTCAAGTCATCCCACTCAAATGTCAAGTCACCCCCTCAAATGTCAAGTCACCCAATCAAATGTCAAGTCACCCAATAAAATGTCAAGTCACCCTTAACTTACCACACCCATTACCCCTCCTTATTGCCCATCCGCTCTAGACATACACCATAAACGCCTTGTGTCATATATCCAATTAATTATGTACCAGCCACAAAAACAAGCCTAATTGTGCTGCAACGCTAACCTACAAACATACATTGATCTTATCCCGGGGGTGGGAGAGACGGGAGGGATGGGGTAGGGAGGGTGTGTACTCCACTCAATAAAGCAGAGTGTACTCAGTGCGATTGTTTTGTTCGGGGATTTCCAATAACATCGAACTGAACTGTTCGGGTGTATTGATTATTTGATTGATCCAACGCGCTCAGCGGTTTAAACAGAAGACATTTTGGCCGAACATGCGCTCCAGAAAAATAGAAACTACATCAAATTGGAAAAAGGGAAGCGAAGTGTTGGATTTTCCCTAAAACTTTGGCACGGATATACCATTGTGCATAGGGGTGATTATTTCTTTTATTTTTACTTTCGTTTCAGGTTATTCAGGCGTGGCATTGAGCTGAACGTGGGACGTAGTGGTCTAGCGGTAGAGAGCTGGACTGCTAACATGCACGACTCGAATCCGGGTTCAAGTCAGTAGACCGTCCTTGAGTTCACCCAACTCTGATGGGTACCTAACTCACGTTAGAGTAAGTATAGGCTACTGGGCCTAGTGCTGATGGTACAGAAACAAGTGAACTCTGCTACACTTGCCCTATAGACCGTCAGATTTGAAAGGGGAACTTTACTTTACTTTACTTTTTAATTAGTGATTATTGTCTGTTGTTGCAGAATTTGTAATCAGATACCTAAAGAAAAAAAAATCGGTCTGAAAGTTTTAGCGTACCCAAAACAGATTGTTAATCTCCCCCCCCCTCCCCACACACCTTCCTTTCTCCCACCCCCACACGTACATATTTTCTTTGATGTTTGTTTCCCCCCAGGTCGAGAGAGGCTGGGAGATGTTGAGGCCATTAGCAGACGGTGGAGTTAACATGTAATCGAAAGGTCGTCCCTGGCATAAGGGATGTCAGCTTGAAACGGAAATGTTGACATATTTTTAACTCTACCTACGTCACCACGCTATTTTTAGATCCGCGCGCCGACGCGCATACGTAATAATCGTGACTCAGGAATTCTTAGCCCTCGGGGATCATCGCATACTTCGTCATCAATTCCGATTAACGGTTTTTAATTTATTTTATACATCAATAATTTTGATGTTTTGAAACATCAAGAGAACGGATGTATAGAGCCGTCTTTAATGACAAGTAATAATTAATACAAATTTGTTCTAAGCCTAAAACTTTGAAGCAATTACGTTATTAGTCTGGCAAGCTGTTAGTTTATTAAAAATATCTACAGATCAACGACTGTAATTTTAGAGCAATGTTAGCCACAGTTGAGATAACAGAGTATCGAATAAAATATAGCCTGTATGTAACTTTGAGCATGAGAGATATATTTGAATACGGAATATATACTTTTTAAAATTAATTTACTAACTGTATATTATCTGGTATTCTGTTAATCGTTTTCAATCGCAAGTAATTTAGCTATTTTTTTTTAATTATTTCGGTTGTTAAAAGTGGTTAAAGCCACAAGCGAATATTTTCGATTTCTCAAATCTTGACTATAAAACAGATTTGTTATTTTCTTTATTTTTTTATTTCTTTTAACAAGTCAAATAAGTTTGTCTCTGTAGCCCTAGAATCATACGGATACTAACTTATAACACACGTCCAGTTGTTAGGGGAGGTACATCTATATACCGTGTTATACCTAAGTACTATAGTTTGATGCAGCATAGAAATAACACGGTTATCGTCCGTGATTTCTTTGTGTCAAGCCATTAGCTTTTGTTTTCAGTGTTGAGTTCGTGTTAATACGGAAGACATGGATCAATAAAAGAATGCTTGAATGCTGGGTATTAGTCTCAGCGTAGGCTCAATGTGTGCACATATATGAGCAGCTCGCATGGACCATATTTTAACACTTGGTTAATGTTTACGTATATAATTATTTAAATTTACAAGATATAGCTCCAAAAATTCATGATAAAGTAAAAATAGTATTTACATTTTAAATAATGGAATAACTGGTGTAAAAGAATTAAATTTTAGTTGGCTAATGTTCACATAATTAATTATTTAAATTTACAAGATATATCCTCAAGAATTCACGATTGAGTAAACACAGTATTTACATTTTAATTAATGGAATAACTCATGTGAAGGAATTGAATTTTAGTTTGTTAGAACAAAATAAAACTCCTATTACCAAATCTTGACAAGTGTTATTGTTCACGTCACGTGATAGGTAGGTTATTTATAGACTAGAAATCATTCAACTGTAAATATTACTTATGCTTATATCACTATTACAAACTTTGACTCCACAATGAATCGGAGTCCAGAAAAAAATTGGCCGACCGCGATGTACTTTTAGATCAAGCCATACGGAATGGTTCATTACTTGAGACAATGTGAGCTTGTCATGCATGAAATCCTCTTTTGGGATCAATGCTTTCAAACTGTGACAGGTGTTTGAGGTTAACTAGGCGCGATCGTATCTAGAACTATTCTTTTGTTCCCGACCTACGTGTACACCTACGAGGAATCCAATATTATATCAGATCGAAATGGCGTCACTTGACACAAAGGTATCAAATTCAGTTTTACGAATTCCAGACAGTGTGTGGGTGTATATATATATATATATATATATATATATATATATATATATATATATATATACAATGCATGACATATACAATGTCAAAAGAAAATAAATCTATATTAATGAATTTGGGGACCCCAAAAATAGTAGGGCCCTAAACTGCTGACCGTTCAGCCTCCGGCTTAGTCCGCCACTAGATCGAGGTATGCGAAAGTCTAAATATAGATGGTAGGGATGCTAATGCAGTAGAAATATTCGGCGGAGAACTGTTTTAAATAGATGCAGCTATACAATCATGTTTAATTACATTTTTGTGGGGTAGGGGGACAGGTCGGGTGGGGGGGGGGGAAGTTTTAAAAGAATTCAGGAGGTTGAAAGGAAATGAAATGACTTGACTGCAAACAGAAAGGAAGTGAGAGTGTTGAAGGCGGGACAAGAAAGCTGACGGTCACATCAGTCTTTGTCCTGTAGGGCGGGTTCCACTTAGTCGTCCGTCAAAGAAAGGCAATTTAAATACCGGATCGTCTTAAAGAAGCCGGGAGTTGACACGGCCTGATCAGGGATAAAGTGAAACAGGTACAAAATTGCCGATGCACCGCAGGTAAGATGGCGTCTAATTTGTCAGGGTGATGTCGGGTCCTGCTAGTTTTGACAGGCGTGGCGTGTTTGGTTGGACAGGTTTGGCCGTCCAAAGGAATAGTTATAAGAGGGGCGGGGCTACAGCAGTAGAACAATGTACCAGTAGCGTAGCGAGGGGGGGGCGGGGGGCGGGGGGGACATATGTCCCCGGGCGCCGAGCTTAGGGGGCGCCAAAATGGGTTGGAAAAATAAATTGAAAGGTTGAGGGGGGTGCAAATTGAAAGTTTGAGGGGGGGGGGTGCAAATAAAAATCTCGAGGGGGGGGTGCAAATCGAAAGTTTGAGGGGGGGGGGGTGCAAATCAAAATCTCGAGGGGGGGTGCAAATCGAAAGTTTGTCCCCGGGCGCCGTGTAGGGTCGCTACGCCTCTGCAATGTACTGTTAGCTCACCCTGTCAAGTGTGGGACAAATTAAACATGCGGTTGTTTTGTTTGGGTTTTAGGGTAGTAGAAATTAGAATGAATTTAAAATTTTGTTTCTACGAGAAAATTGAGATTTCAAATCTGAGTTGGAAGAAAAACAGGTTTGGTTTACGGCGTCTTGGTTATAGTGGGTGTCTTAAGGTCTTTTGGGGCTTAAGGTTTTTGGCTAGGCTGGAAGGTCTTAAGGTCTTTGGGTAGAATTATGGGGCTTAAGGTTTTTGGCTAGCCATGTAGGTCTTAAGGTCTTTGGGTAGAATTATGGGGCTTAAGGTTTAATGCTAAGTTGGTAGGTCTTAAGGTCTTTGGGTACAATTATGGGGCTTAAAGTTTTCGGCTAGGCTGGTAGGTCTTAAGGTCTTTAGGTAGAATTATGGGGCTTACGGTTTTCGGCTAGGTTGGTAGGCCTTAAGGTCTTTGGGGTAGAATTATGGGGCTTAAGGTTTTTGGTAGGTTGGTAGGTCTTAGGTTGTGTAGATCATGATGTCATGGTTGCAAGTGGAGCACTGGCGCTCCACAGTTGGGCCCTGAAATTCAGGTATCAACTCTTCTTTTATGAGATCTTCTGCTGAAGATCAGTGGTAAAGGGTGGAGGTTCTGACATTGTGATAGTTTGATATAGATCTAGAAGCTAGATCTTTAAATTGGGACCTAGAAATCTAAAGAACACTGTCGTCAGTAATGTAGTCTAGTTACTCTAGTACATAGATTTGCTTCGAAACACGGCTTGTTGTTATCGTCGTATTTTATTTTTTTTGCCTCAGACATGTAATTTACAGCGTCAGTTGTGTATTCGGTTTAGTATTACAGTTTTCATAATCGGCTTGTGAGGACTGATACAGATTTACAATAGTAATATTTCTTTCTTACTTGTAGCCTACTTTCATTCATTTAAGATGTTTACTTATACATAGATCTAATACAAAACGTCTAAATATAAAAAAAAAATAAAAAAATAAAAAGCAACCTGAAAATGCAAATGTGTAATTAAATGATGATTTAAGGGATTTTTCCCCCTCGGCGTGGTGGGTGAGGGGGGGGGGGGGGGGGGAATTTGGGTTTTTAAGTAGAGCTGAAATATATTTGTGATTACAGAGAATGAAAATGATACAAATTTTAAGCAATCGGAAAAGTTATGTTATTTGGAGACACACATATTTCGTTTTAACTAAATGTCGTTGTTGAGTTTATTGTTATTGATCTTTTTGATGTCCAAATATTTACTCGTGCCACTTAATTTAATTAGATTAGAATAAATTATTTTTAGCGCATTTAAAAGCATTTTTTTTTAACCAGTAGTTTACCTGAACTTTTTTCCTTCCTGTTTTCTCACCTTAGACCCTACTACGTGTCATTTATTTTAACCCAATGTTTATTTCTATTTTTTATTCCTGGTTGTGTAAATTACCTCCCATTTTTATTTTAAAAAATTAACTTTTGATCAAGGGAAGCAACTTGTAAAACAAAATTAAAATAAAGTTAAAACATTATTGTAAAAATTCTAATATTAACATTAATTCTAAACTCTTATGACAATAATTATTTTTCTTAAAGCCGCTTATTTAAACACATTTATTGCTAAAATAGAAAACCTTTTTTTTTTTAAGTTTTGCTTAAGATATATAAATTATCATATTCATCTAAACCTCTAACTATTGATTGATCAGCAACAATAAATTTGTTAAATTTTAGGACATTTTTTGATCTCTCTTACAGAAGGAAAATTAGAAATATCAAATTTACATCAACTGCAAGCCTGTTAACGTTTTTGGTTAGGTTGGTAGGTCTTAAGGTCTTTGGATAAACCAATGGGGCATAATGTATTTAGGTTGCAATGTCTATGGCTAGAACGATAGCTCTAAAATCTCTGCAAAGCGGTTATTTTTTTTTAAGTAGTCTTCTTTAGAAAATCAATTAGCGATACATTTTTTTATTTCAGTTTTCGGCCGACTATCGTGATGAAAACGCGTCTATTCAAGGGTTATCTTGATTAGATAACGTTCTGATTGATGGTGACGTTGTCATTATTGACGTCCAGGTATGGACGTACAGGTATGACGTGCAAGCAGACGTTGGGGTAGTGCCCGGATGAAGCTCCAACCAGATGAGTCAGTGGGTGAAAAGAAAATTCGAGAAAACACACAAAGGACGGGTGACCTTTCAAATTTAAATGAAAAACAAAACAGAACGACATGCAAATAAACACGCGGACATCTGTTCAAACAATCTAACCATGCAGGGGTGACCTTTACGTGAGGGTGGGGGTATGTGGGTGGTTTTTTTTTTTAACTGCGTGGGTGGGAGGGGGAAGGTGTATGATGGTGGGGGTATTTGGGTGGGTTTTTAACTTTAAGCGTGGGTGGGAGGGGGGGTATGATGGTGGGGGTAGGATGTTTGATGGTGGTGGTAGGACTATGATAGTGGAGGTAGAACTATGATGGTGGTGATAGGGATATGATGGTGGGGGTGGGGGTAGGACTATGATGGTAGGGGTGGGGGTAGGACTATGATGGTAGGGGTAGGACTATGACGGTGGAGGTAGGACTATGATGGGGGGTGGGACTATGATAGTGGGGGTAGGACTATGATGGGGGTAGGACTATGATGGTGGGGGTAGGACTATGATAGTGGGGGTTGGGGGTAGGACTATGATGGTGGCGTTAGGACCATGATGGTGGGGGGTGGGGGTAGGACTATGATGTTGGGGGTGCACAGAGCGAGATCACTAAACCCCACGAACATACAACTCAACGGTCGGAGTTTGGCGTCTATTTCTGTCTCGTTTGTTTCCGTCTTCAGTCGGTGTCGCCTGATCAAGTTCAAGGCCAACCTCGACATGGAGAAGGCCAGGTTTTTTAGCCTGGGTTAGACAGCCCTTGCCCAACTTGGCAAGGTCGGTCATCTCAGGCAGGTAACTTGAGAACAATACATTGGGTAACAAAGACAAGAAACTGGACACAGGTTATACGGAGTGAATTCATTTAACAAGGAACTAGATTCTTGTGGGTGTTCTCATTTGTGTAGAGGCGATGTGGTTTGTAGGGCTTCATTGGTTAACTGGTTGTCGAGGTAGTCAAGGTGATTAGGTTATAGTGTCTAAAATTAACAGGTTTAGTCTTGATGGTCAAAAGAATAACATTATAAATAATGTCTCACTGATGAACAGGTTAAGTCTAAATGTTCTGTCTCACATATTAATTAAGAGGTTCAGTGTGGGTGCTCAAAGGGATGAGATTATAGTGTTTTACTAACTAATTAACAGGTTAAGTCTAGGTCATCATGTCGAAATGAAAAATGAAGTGCAGTTAGAGAGAGATAATGTATACATCCAGATTGTAAGTATAGGTAAAGCTATGAGTTACGGACCCATGAGTATGACCCAGCTAACCAGTATGGGATCACGCTAACCAGAATGGGATCACGCTAACCAGTATAGAGGTCACGCTAACCAGTATGGGATCATGCTAATCAGTATACACCCAAATACCATGTTTTTAAAAAGTTACAAATTAAGTCTGAAACCACAAGGGTCATGCTAATCAGTATACACCCAAATACCATGTTTTTAAAAAGTTACAAATTAAGTCTGAAACCACAAGGCATTTATTATTGATACATTTTTTTCTTTAAATTAGAGAAAAATACAGCGACATTCCACCAAACTGATATGTATAATCCACCGACATTCCACCACGTCAATGAGCTAAATCAAACGTCTGATCCGTGTTTTTTAACCACAACCTCACAGAGGTCACTTCCGGCTAGCCCCCCCCCCCCCCCTAGCCTAACGTTGCCTCCCACATTTAGAAACTTTTTTATTCTCCTCAAACTCAGCCGCACCGTCCCCATACGCCCCCACCCCACCCACTAACGTAACCCAACCATCCCAACCTAACCAGTCTCAACCGTCTGTGAAAGACTCAAAGCAGAATTACTCGTCTTAAGGGATTAACTGCACGCTGCGATAATCCCTTCCATTGGTAACATCATAGCCGTGTTATTCGGCACATGATGGGAGGCAACCATTTCGAATTGACGCAAGAGCGACACAGAGTTATTTAACGTTGGTAAACCAACTCAAGACGAGCTTGCACCAGAGTTAATTGCCTTTCAGACCACGCCAGTTAAGCCGGTAAGACGAAATTAAATTCGCCAGGTAAATCGCACCGTTTAACATTTTATTTACAAAGAAAAATTTTCAAGCGATGTCGCCATTTTCAAGAGATAAAATATTCAATAAAAATGAATAAAATTTACATCAAAGTTTTAGGTTTGAATGTGGCTTAATAGTGTCATGAAGATTTGGCATCTATTTTTAATCTGCGTGGATGATTACCTGGGAAATTTTGAGGATAATTTAACAAAAGTTGGACTAGACGTGCCATTAGTTATAACGGGTATAAATGTCATCACAGAGAACAGAACAGGAAGTCGTTATTTAAGTATTACTAGGTCTATCAGCGTCTATTGAATGCTTCATTTAGTACCTACTAAAGAAGAGAGGTGTCGACTTGTCTAATGTTACAGTTAAATATTCGTTTTTAGTAAAGTTTCTTTCGGTGCTGATATTAGGGTAAGGGTAAGATTTATGAACACGAGGCCACTCTGTATTGCGTCGATGTGTTTTCTTGCAGTATTCTTATTATGGTTTGGTCCACGATTAGATTCATTGCTAGTTTTAAGAAAAAGGGTTAAGTTAGGGTCACCCTTGAAGCATTATGTCAGTTGTTCAGTTTCAAAATATTTTTAACAAAAAATATCTCCCACATTAGTCAAGTAGTAAAGTTCCCTTTCGAACCTGACGGTATACAGGGCAAGTGAAGTAGAGTTCACTTGTTTCTGTGACCCCGGCATATGAAGAGATTCTAAAGTGTGGTCAGCACTATGCCCAGCCGCCTTTACTTTCCACAATGTGAGTTAGGTACCCATCAGCGTTGAGTGGATTCAGGGACATTCTGCTGACTTGAACCCGGATTCTATCTCGGGACTTAAGGGTTAGCAGTTCAGCTCTCTAACGCTAGACCACTATGTCCCATACTAACAAGTACCATATCCATTTTTCAACGTAACTCGGATATATTTTTAAAATATTTTTTTTTTAGAAAATCAAGTTATTGAACGATGGAAACTCTACCAACAACAGTTGAGCCTTAAAGTTCGGTTAAACGTGTAGTACCACAAAACAAACACATAAAAAACTCTTGACACGATTCTCAACGAAAATGTTATGCTCCACTCACCCCCCTCCCCCCCCCCCCCCCCCCACACCAAATAGTCAAAGTAAACCTGCAGCGACTACGCATGCGCGGAGTGTTTAGCTACGTCATTCTCCAGTCTCCGAGCCCTCGACGTTCCTACGGCCGTAGAGAAGTTGAGATTTACTTTCACACTTGAAGCCCTCAAGCAAACCATGTCGAGTATTTGGGGGGCTCTACCGGCAAACAAAGCCCATCTTGCCTGAAACCACCGGCCCGTGACGACCCCACCATCCAATCCCCCTGCCACAAAAGATACAGCCATCATACAGTAAACACTCGTCTGCCGAGTAATTATCCCGCCGTAGTTGGGGAAGTTTCCAGAACACAAATGTCTCAGTCACTCAACACAGCATTTTTTTTTTCAAAAATTGGTCGTAATTATCCCACAGAATAGTGCACTCTTTCACATCATTATTCGTCTGAATGGTTGGAAGAAGAAAAAAAAAAGACTGAATTTTGAGTGGCAGGGGGGAGAACTTATACACAAGGGAGCAAACTTTAACTGAATAAAACAATCTTTGTCAAGATGAATTAATAATAATTTGAGAGGATTAGTCTAGTGCTTCGAAATGAGGACATTTATAAAATTACCGAAGTAATTGCTTCAAGTTGTAATTTGCTCAATACTGGAACACTTAAATATAGCCAGCCGTGTTGTATAAATACGCCGAAACGGTGTTTAAACTATTAAATAACACTAGAAATAAATAGGACGATGTTAAAAGGGAATATTGATTAAAACAGGAACTTTACATTGTACAAATCCTCCGGAATGAAATAAATATTTCTAAACAAGAGAATAGCATAAATATCATTTTACATTAACCTATTTACAATACTAAACATGATGTATTTATGTATATATATATATATATATATATATATATATATATATATATATATATATATATATATATTCCATCTTGCTATAGGACTATGATTTATAACAGGACGGGCTAAAGATTAGCTGTTAGAGATGAATGACTCAAGGTATTGTACTTAGGTTAATGAAATAAGACCGCGCAGCCTAGAGCGATATGACGACGCCAAGTTTCCTGACTTCTCAAAGATCTGCTCTTTCATCTCTAATCCCACAGATACAATGGCTGTCTCCTTCAACGAAATTCTCCAACGTGACGGGACCTATCGTGAATGGTACGTCTGCACTAAGGTCTTATCACATTAGGTGAAGCCCGCCTGTTTTCGTTATGCAACTTACGACTCTGATAAGTTATTTCACGTGAAAACGGTAGCTAGTATTCTGTATTTGAACGAAACATTGTGCTTAAAGTAGCCGTTTTGAGAATAAAGTAAAAGTACTATCCCAGTCCTAGCGGGAATCTAATGGAGTGTGTCTGTCTGTCCGTGTGGAATTTGATGACTTTATGTCAAAGCCCCTATGTTCAGAGCCCCGCGTTGGTCCAACCTCATATGGTCAAACCTCATATGGTCAAACCTCATATGGACAAACCTCATATGGTCAAACCTCATATGGTCAAACCTCATATGGTCAAACCTCATATGGTCAAACCTCATATGGTCAAACCTCATATGGTCAAACCTCATATGGTCAAACCTCATATGGTCAAAGCACGTGTAGTCAAAGGTCCGTGTACTAAATTAAAGATCGCTGTAAAACTTTCAAAATGGTATGAAACTATTTGAGGGAATAATTGGTGTAAAACTGAATTATGAAAAGAATTAGTGTGGCTATATTTCGGGAAGAATTAGCGTGAAACTATAGAACAGGAAGAAGTTGTTTTATAGTTGTATGACAGGAAGAATGGGTGTAAAGCTATGTTAGTGAAAGAACCTGAATGAAATGCGAGTGAGGAGAACCGTTGTGTCATTTAAGTAAACAACAGTTTCCCAAATTAAATTACCAGCTATTTCTCCGCCCACTAACTCCCCCACCGCCCTCGACCCCCATCAAACGGAAGCGGACAACCACCTCAACCTCATCTTTAGGCACCGCAAGCAAACGCTGACAGCAATTTGAGGTGTGAGGACTGACCAGGAAATCAAAGCCCCCCCCCCCCCTCCTCTCGTGGTCTTCACGCTGACCATCAATGTTTACACGACACCAATAGAGCAGCCGGGGCCTCGGGAATGTCCGGTGTTCTTCGCGCTTTCACATCGTTAGAGTGAGTCTAGTCTACTACACACAGTCTTAAGCTTAAGTTTTGGCTTCGACAATGTAGTCTACTACCCGTTGTCTTAAGCTAACATTTTGGATTCAACATTCACACACATAGGAGTTTAACTCTGAATACTGTTACTCGGTTCAAAAAAGTAATTTTGAATACCGCCACTTTGCTAAAAAAGTGTGATAATTTAAACATTGCCAAAGTGATTAAATTTTTAGTTTTAAAAAGTCACCTAGGTGTCACATTTTTTTAAACACATCTAGAGCTAAATGTTTATTTTATTTTTTAACTTTTATCAATCAAAGGTACAATTTCTGCTTTGAACAATCACACAGTACAAACGTTTTAGTTTTGAATGGCTTCGGGACTCAAATTTAATGTCTTAAAAATTGTTCAAGTGATACTAACGCTACGCTAAGGTACTCAATTGTATTATATTCAACTTGCTAAACATGATGATTCACAATTTCAAATGTAGATTCTTTTATAACAAAGAAGGTCAAAATAACAATGAGGTGTGAGAATAGCACGACAGACACTGCAAAGTTCGCCGGGGAAATAAAGAATTGTTGTTATAATAGCAACGTGAAAACGGTAAATCTAACGCAGAACAAAAGCCGATGACGCGTTTATACTTGAAGGCTTCTGCCTGATACCATCAGAGAGGTCTGGAGAATTTATGGGGGACAGGAAGGGCGGCGTCTTCGGTACAAGAAGCCATTAACAGGGGCGCGGTTAATGACAGGGCCGGGTTGAATGTCAGCGGATCATAATATTGGTAAATAATGGCGTCTAACAACCGCTTTTGTAACGGATTCGCGGTGGAGTTTAAATGTGAAAATTATTCCAGGCAATTTTATAAATTGTGATTTTGAAGATAAGAAATGTAATTAGACACGAAGCGAGGTTAATTTGATTTTTTTAAGGTCTAAATTAAGCTTCACGTTGATTGGTGAAAAGGGGATTTTTAAGTAAATGAAGGCGTCGTTATTTAATTGATTGGTACGCGACACGAGTAAAGGAAACAGGCTCTCATTTCTTTGACGAGGATGACAAGATTTCCTTATTAGGAAATTTCAGACGTGTACAGTCTGACTTGACGTATGGTACAGTAAAGGGTAATTAACATAATTGACGTACGTCATTGATAGACATGTCGGGTCTGGTTGGATGGGTGCACAAAGTAATTAACAGAATTGACATATGTCATTGACATAATTGTCAAGTCTGCTAACGTGTGATGCAACACAGGGTATAGTCTGTTACAGCTTCTTATATTGATTTCATGATTGATTGATAAATGTAGCATGGGCAACACGTGTCATTAACACAACTGACACGTGTCGTTGACATTTGACAATGACACGTTTAAAATGTCCATGACAGGACTATTTCATGTCACCGACAATTGGTATGGACAGATACGAAAACACCACAACACCAAGTGACACCACAACACCACATGACACCACAACACCATATGACACCACAACACCAAGGGACACCGCAACACCACAACACCACATGACACCACAACACCAAGTAACACCACAACACCACATGGCAACACAACACCACGTGACACCAATACATCACAACGCCACATGATATGGACAATAAAACAACACTTAACACAACAGCATCTTGTAACACCACAACACAATGGGACACCACAACACCACAAGCCCACACCACATGAGGCGACACCACAACACTCCGTGACTCAACAACAACGCATGACACCAAAACACCACAAGACACCACCACACCAGGCAACACCACAACACCACAAGCCACCACATCTTACCCAGCCCGAAGAGATCCTGCAGCACACCGCTCCAGTTCGTATGTTGCTTGGCACGTTTGGCGTCCTGTTCGTACCTGGGCTGTAGGGCCAGGTACTTCTGCTGGGCCCCGGTGCGGTGCACCCCGACCCCCTGCTGCTGCCCCCCGGGGCGGTGCATCTCCCCCTCATCCAACACTTCGTCTTTCTTCCTAAACCGGAACTTCTCCATTGAATCACAGAAACGTTGCGACCATTCAAAAGTTCAACTCGCCTTCAGAATAAACACACGTCTTTTGTCTATGGTCAAAGACACTCCTCATTCTATAGAATCAATGTTCACTGGTATTTATAATCCACTGATATTTTCACTGGTATTTATAATCCACTGCTATAAATAGTTTAATACACCTCTGAATGGATACTGCAATAATTAATTATATTTTTAAAATAGACGCCTTAGAATTTTGAATCTCCGAATTTCAACATTTTGCGGTTAATCTGTGTTTGGTTTCTAAAAATAGGCAGTGTGTCAGCTAATCAGATTAAGTTATTGAGGCGTTCGTTTAACTAAGGTGACAGTTCAACTCTAATTTTTAAAATGTATTTTATGTTTTGGATTAGTTTAAAAATGTTTGTATTTTCTTTTTTTTAAAGCTTTCCTACTTAAACTATAACATGATTGGAAAAGTAAAAAAATAAATAATGCTAAGTTTAAAAGCAAAGCCGTTTTATTTAATCTGTGAAAAAAAATGTGTGAACGGGCAGGCACAAGCCCCCCCCCCCCCCCCCACCGGATTACACGACACAACACCAAACCGAGGAGGGGGAGGGATTAAAGAACTCTAATCCCTAACACAGTCGCGTCCGTTGGTTTTCACATGTCGTCGAGCCCAACTGCTTTCAATATTTGGCGGCCCACAGCGGGCCCAGAGGTCCACCGACTGGGCCCACAGACTTGCTGGGCTGACGGTGAAGCCAGGAATTATGGGTAACGTTTTTTCTAGATCCGTCTAACACGTTTGAGATTGATACTTGGTGCTGAGGTAATTCTCTCTTACATTCAGTTGATCCATAATTACTGTACCCCACATGGATAACCCTAACATTATAACTAACAAAACGGATAAACCTAACGTTATAATCAAAATGAAAAAAACGATATTCAATAAATATATAGTCTGGTCTTCCATAACAATTTTTTTTAAATAATGAAAGACACCAAAGAAAATAATATTCCGATATAAGAACAATAGTTTTATGTGACAGGGAACACGGTAGTATCATGATAAAAGTAACTGAGTATCATGATATTATGTAACAGAAGTATTGTGATACAATGAACACAGGAGTATCGGGATCACAGTAGTATCATGATACAAGTAACAAAGTAGCCTTAGGATGAAATAAAATACTGTTGTATTGGGATACAAGGACCACAGTATTATCAAGATACAAGAAACGCAGTCGCCTAAGAATGAAAGAAACACAGTATAATGATACAAGGACCAAGGTAGTATACTGATACAAGAAAACTTATGAAGAACTATGTTGTGATACCAACTAAACCTGTATCATTACAATGAAGAAAACACCACACCATAATGATAAACCCCACAGTTCGATCAGTATATATAAAACCACAGTTCGATCAGTATATATATATATAAAACACACAGTTCCATCAGTATATATAAACCCCACAGTTCGATGAGTATATATAAAACCCACAGTTCCATCAGTATATATAAAACCACAGTTCGATCAGTATATATAAAACCACAGTTCGATCAGTATATATAAAACCCACAGTTCCATCAGTATATATAAACCCCACAGTTCGATGAGTATATATAAAACCACAGTTCGATCAGTATATATATAAAACCCACAGTTCCATCAGTATATATATAAAACCCACAGTTCCATCAGTATATATAAAACCACAGTTCGATGAGTATATATAAAACCACAGTTCGATCAGTATATATAAAACCACAGTTCGATCAGTATATATAAAACCACAGTTCGATCAGTATATATAAAACCACAGTTCGATCAGTATATATAAAACCACAGTTCGATCAGTATATATAAAACCACAGTTCGATCAGTATATATAAAACCACAGTTCGATCAGTATATATATAAAACCCACAGTTCCATCAGTATATATAAAACCACAGTTCGATCCGTATATATAAAACCACAGTTCGATCTGTTTATATAAAACCCACAGCTCCATCAGTTTATATAAAACCCACAGTTCGATATCTATACATCCTATAGTTCGATCCCATGAATGTAGTGAAGGGGCGTCTATCTGATTGCCTTATCTGGTCACTGGTCAAGGTGAAGGACGGTCTCTAGGCTAGAGGTTTGGCGAGGAAATAAAAGGGCATAAACTGGTGGGGCGCCTCAAGGTTTTGGCCAAACTATCAAGGCCACTGTGTCCAACTAAAGAAATCATTTTGGCAGGCTGTGGTTTAAAAATCTGGCAGTTCACTTTTACATGAGCTCATCTGGACTGTAATTTTGTTGTATTCCCTATACTGAATAATATGTTTTTAAATTGTATTTACGTTTGTTGTTGTTGTGTGAAGTGTAATATTTACACCACAACCAACGACCTAAAGAACTCACTGTCTCATTCTACAATACCGAGCTCAGTAAACAGGAACTCATATAATTGGGGCTAATTCTAAATATTTCAAGAAAGTGGTGGAAGGGGGACGACACACTAGAATCATTTAAAGGATATTTAACACTCTAAATAAAAATTGTAAACTAAGTTACAAAACTTTAATCAAGAACGTGTTAAAAAATATACACGTGAGGTCTTAGTTGCATTTCTTAAAAACAAAATTTTCATATTCGACATTCAGGACTCGAATAACCAAGTTGCATTCCAGGGAGGGGGTGGGGGGGGGGGGGGGGCAATGCGTACAGATAACTTTTTTATCATAATCAGTGTTAATCACCATTAAAATGACGTCTCAGTCTTAGGTCTTCGGTCGGAGAAAAGCCGCAAGCAAAATGCTTTCAACAGAAAACTAGAAAATTTGAAACGTTCTTAACACACACTAACAAAAAACAACTCCTCATGTTTCGACACAATGTCTTCGTCAGCGTTTCAACGATCATTTATTACACCTCTCTCATAACGGGTTTTATAGCCTACTACAATTTAAAACTGACAACTGTCATAAATTTCTGGATCGCCAAACTACCCAGCCTCAAACAAGTACGGCAGTAGTTGATATTTTTTTGCCAAATAAATTTAACCTGAAGGAAAACAAAACCTCGAATATTACTAAGGGGATCCTGTATTTAAGTACCATCAGTGTAAAGCGAAGTATCATCGTTTACAATTTACACACATTTACAGGCACTTGCTGGTCCGCGGACGTCTTATCAGCCAGCCTAGCCGGCTTGGTTTTATCGTGGCCATCAAATATTTAGACATGAACACGTTCGTATCTCGACACCGCCTGCCCATAGTATGCTTCGCTCGCTGGATCGGCCCGGTGTAAGGACGTACGGTGTAATATGAAACTGTCACCCGGTGTAAAAATAAAATGGACTGGGTCTAGTCGGGGTGGGAATGAGCCAAGCGGAACTTGATCTGAAGACGTGCACTTTACGGCATCATTTGCGGAGTTTTGTATTTGTTTAATGGCGGTGTGAAGGCGACTTTTGATATGGGGGACCGGGACTTTTGATATGGGAACATGACTTTTGGTGTGGGGAACATAACTTTAGGCGTGGGGACCCGGACTTTTGATATGGGGACCCGGGATTTTGATATGGGGAACATGATGTCTGCGTGTAATAATGAGCGGTAATCTCAGCGCTGGTGAGGTAATAAGTGTGACCTCATGAGGTCATAACCTCATGAAGTGGTCACCACCACAGGGTCAGTGTTTGAATACAGATCGCGTCCAAATATTAAGTCCTTAAAGACAGTTTGCTCCTCAGGATAGTATAGACCTTAAATTAAGACAGTATAGTCCTCAAGATAGTATAGTCCTTAAGATAGTATAGTCCTTAAGAGAGTATAGTCCTTAAGATAGTATAGTCCTTAAGATAGTATAGACCTTAAGAGAGTATAGACCTTAAGAGAGTATAATCCTTAAGATAGTATAGTCCTTAAGATAATATAGTCCTAAGTCTAAGATAGTATGGTCCTTAAGATAGTATAGTCCTACATTATTTGAGGAATGTTGAGCTATGTGATCAATTTTACTGACAGCATAACAAAGGTGAGGGTCGCAGAATGGGAAATAACTGGGGATAATACTAATATATGAGGGACATCTGCCTGTAAGGTCACCAAAATCAACATCACCTACAAACTTAAAGATATGAGTTTCCTTTTTTCTGCTTAAAAAGATTTTTTTTTTATATGAAGCTCATGGGTTTCATTGACACCAGAGTCAGTCGAATAATACTCTCCTTTCCTCCCCCACCCCCATCACGGGGGTGCGAGAAAAAACAAAACACACCTCCTTGTACACACGTATTCATCCAAATGAGGCAATGGGACGGTTGAACGGCCCTGAAATCCGAATCGCGGCAAGGCCTACAATAGCTCCAGTGTTTCATATGGCACGTAAGGCAAACACGCTGGGAAATCATTCGGCTGGGCTTCCGTACAACACACATAAAATGATTCGCTGGGCTTCCGTACAACACATAGCAAATGATTCGCTGGTCTTTCATACAGCACACGTCAAATGATTCGTCTGGTCTTCCATACAACACACAGAAAATGATTCGTCTGGTCTTCCATAGAACACGCAGCAAATGATTCGTCTGGTCTTCCATACAACACACAGCAAATGATTCGCTGGCCTTCCATACAATACACAGCAAATGAGTCGTCTGGTCTTCCATACAACACACATCAAATGATTCGTCTGGTCTTCCATACATCACACAGAAAATGATTCGTCTGGCCTTCCATACAACACAAGGAAAATTATTTATCTGCTCTTCTATAGGCCTAGTACGGGTTCAGAAAATGATTATTATGGTCTTTCATACAACACACACAAATAATTCTTTACGAAACAAAATAACCAAACACGCCACGACAAACTGAACGATCGTCGAAAAACAATGCTAAAACCTTTCCCCTGCAACAAATAGAAACAACGCTGCTACCAGCCTTTCGCTGAATAATGCACATAAAAAAAAAGAAATGATCCGACTAGCGCTTCATAGAAAACAAAGCAAACAATGACACGACTGGCGTTCCATAGAACACGCGTCAACAAAATGGACGAACGCAACAAATCGAAAATCACCGCAGCTCTCCAACATTTTCTCACCTCTTCCACAAGAGATTCGAAGCATGGGTTTTTGTCTTTTTTTTTAAACGTGTCCCTTACGAAAAGCAGATTTTTGGCCGTTGGCTTTTTGATAAAATAAAAAAAAAAAAACGTTTGTAAAACTGATCAGACAATATGGCGGCCAGAATTATGAGAGGTGAAGTCATCTTGTCATGGATGGTGGGGGGGGGGGGGGGGGGGGGGTGAAGTCTCCACACAGCAGTCAAACGAATGTCGATATGATCCAGGGGCCACATTTAAAAAAGGGGGGGGGGGGGTATTTGTTAAGCAGAAAAGTTAGAGGATAAGGGTGAGATTGGGAGAGGATAATTTTTTTTAATTTACCTGGCAGGTAAGACAAAACAAAGGTAGGGCATGGCGTCTCAGGTTGTTTTAGTAAAATTATTCGAACATTGGGCGTCAAAATTCAGTAGGTAAACAGGGGAGGAGAAGGGGGCGGGGGGGGGGGCGAGGGATTATATTTTTGCACAGGTTAGGGACATACTTAAATATAAAAAAAAAATTGAACCCCATAACCCCATCGACCCCCCCCCCCCCCGCCCAACCCCCCCCCCCCCCCCCCCCCCGCTAATGAGCATTCAGGTTGACGACATGTGTCATACAAATGACGAAGTCGAGAGTTGACGGGAAAACACGAGTACGTGAACTAGAGCAAAACCCCAATCAACATATAGCATTGCCTATGTCAAAACAATTTAGAAATACACATACAAACATATACATGTATGTGTAAATAAATAAATAAATAAATAAATATATGTGTGTGTGTGTGTGTGTGTGTAAAATATGTAATTATATGGTGTCATGTGTGTGTCATACATAACAGTCATATTAAAAATAATTTGCAATATAAAAACGTAGTGTTCTCTGCACTAGTAAAAGAAAATACTATCAGGTAGGACCCCCGCTTGATGTTGCAGGCCCATGTAGACCCATAAAACTTTCACACACCAGTCGCGTCCCATAGGCAACACAGCGATCCTCCACCAACGTCCCAGCGAGACCCAGTCAATATTAGATCTGTATAAAACATTCTATTCACTAAACTTCCCCACAGGAACGCCGGCGTCCACCCAATGAACGCACCCCTACATAATTATCGCATTGCTAAGCGCCCGTACCGCACTGCCGAAGCACCGCTACACAGCGCCACGTTCATTAAGATTTGAAAGAAATTGTTACCATGTGTCGTAGAGAGACGATGGTCTTTGAAACATTCAATGAGACTACGTTTCTATACGTTTTTTTTTTTAAAGTTCTACGGCCGGGCAGGTATACGTTATGATTAATGTTTTTTTTTCTGCGTCAAATTTTAGTGTTTTGGAAGGGAAATAAAAATATAAGGCGTTACGTTTTTTTGTAACTGTTAAGTGGTTTGGTATGAAAGGACATTTTTTTAAATATTTGGTAGACCGTAGTTTCGGTGGTTGGGTTGTAGGGCGGGTCCAATAGTCATCGAGTGTCTAGGGCAGGGAATCATTCACAACTGACGTGGCCATATCAAATGGTCCATGTCTGTTCATATTTTGTAACTGCTGGTAAATCTGTGTTTAAACTGTTTAAATTGCATTCATGCGCTGTTTGTTTTTGTTATGTTTGTTAAATAATCCCACATCTTTATGCTGTTAATTAGCAGCTTTCATTGTGCTGCTGTGGCTGTATGTTAACAAATGATATAGCCATGCCGTTCTTAACAGATGATGTATCATCGCTGTTTGGTAACAAATGCAATAGCCCCGAAATTTGTTAACAAATGATACAGCCCCGCAGTTTGTAAACAAATTATATGGTCCCGCTGTTTGTTAACAGACGATGTAGCCACTATATGCAGTTAACAAACAGCTGTTTTAGCACCGCTGTTTGTTAACAAATAACATAGACCTGGTGTTAGTTAACAAACGATGTAGCCACCATACGCAGTTAACAAACAGCTGTTTTAGCCCCGCTGTCTGTTAACAAATAACATAGACCTGGTGTTTGTTAACAAACGATGAAGCCACCATATGCAGTTAACAAACGGTGTAGCCACCATACGCAGTTAACAAACAGCTGTTTTAGCCCCGCCGGTAGCGGCTGTTTTGTCACAAGGTAGCAACTGGTGGGTTACTTATTGCCGCGCACGCCCGCTGCTGAAGTTCTGAATAACGTTTCAAATGACAACTCAAATGACACTCAAATGACACTCGAGAATCCCGGGGCGGCGCCGTGTGCAGAGGTCAACGGAGAGGAGAACGTGCGGTTACGTAATACGCAGGCGTGCTGATTCCATTGCTTCGCGGACACCGGAAGTGGCTTTTTGAAAAGTGGCGAACGACGGTAAAGCGGGTATCAGATTAATTATCAAGTTTAAAATCGTTAACAGCTAGATGAATACAAAAGTAGCTGAATCTAAGAGCATATATATATATATATATATATATTATGTATACTAGCCGTCCCGGCCAGGCTCAGCACTGGCCTCTGTGGAAAAACCTATCTGTAAAGGACCATGACTTGTGCGTTTAGTGATCAGCATATACCAGGCATTGCATATATATATATATATATATATATATATATATATATATATATATATATATATATATATATATATATATAAGGTTATGTACAATTTAATACATGCTGATGAAACTATGTTGTATATGTACCTGCACCTGCGATTAGAAATCGCCTAGGAATTTTTTTTTAGAAAGGCTGATTAAAAAAGCGAAAAAAAAAACACTACAAAACTAGAGAAAGTTTAATTTTTTTTTTTTAAACCCCCAAACCTTTACTGCGGTGTCAGAGTTTTAATGTCTCCGGCTAGGAAGGTCCCGCATACCAGGGGACGCGACTCTTTGTTCGAATATTTTATAGACTACTCTCCACCCTGACGTTTATGTGGTAATGTTTGCGGCTAATTAGAGACAAATATAAGGGGAAAATAGTTCACGGTGAAAGCACAAAATTCTTTTCCCCCTGTACTGCAATAAAAATCCGCGAAAAGATTACGACATGTAAAGGGCGGCGACTCGTTGTGTATAATCAATAATCCATGGTGGACGAGGGTATGGGCGTCTCCCTACTCCTCTTCCACACACACAATTTAAAATTCAAAATATTAATGGTAAAGGTTTAAAATGTAATCTACAAATTAATTGAAAATTAAATGTATAATTAATTAGGACTTTAAATTGGATTGCCCTCTAGTTTATAAAAATGTATGGTTTCCCATTAAAGTTCCTAATTATGTTGGACTTTGTTGATTAAAGGTGACTTAAATAAGATAAAACAAACTTAAGAAAAACACGAAAGTGCTAACTTATCCATACCAAAATAAAAAGAGCAACACGATTTGTTATTTAAGATTTGGAGAAAATATCAAATTAACGCATTACCCGCTTGCCATCTCAAACCTACATTAAAATTTTAAAGAATCAGCCAGAACTTAAGCAGGCCTGTCGTCTAAATGAAAAATGGGCCCCTGCGAAACGCATTCCATTTTCAGGCCACAAAGCTCCCCACTCTACTCCACCTGCTTAACAACTAGCCGCTTCTTTTAAAAAAGTAAAGAGATGAAATTACACACGAACTAAAAACATAAGCCTGCAAATTAAAGACGTTTATGTGTCTTACTAGTGTCTTAAAAACGTCATTGTACAGTAACTAAAAACTGAAACCAATTGCGCGCCCAAGTGGGAATTCCCGCAGGCGCACAGCGGTAACTAAGGAGACACCTACGCGCTGATCAATAACACGCTGCTATACCTGTGTTCCGTTGACCGTGAAAGATGCGCGATCGAAGCGTGGCGAGACTCAACGGATCGAACCCGTGGAAACTTCGCTTGAGAGGAAACCGATCATCGAACGTTCGATTTTTGTTAGTCAAGGGCATCAAGTCTTCAGCACCGAAGGGCCATGCTGGTACGAGGGTCGTGCAACTATATTAGGTGCTGATATTTTCTTTTGGTTTCTAACTAAATAATACACAGCTATTTATAATATACATGCTGAATTCTGACAAATGGCAGCTTAAATCCTATTGAATTATTTCCAAATGTTTTTAATCGATAAATCTGCATTGCATGGGTAAACAATGAAGCGTTTATTGTCAGTTTTTTTAAAGTACTTTATTTTTAAAATAGCTTTCTGATATATGTTCATGACTTAATACATTTTAATTTTCCAAGTTTTCTAATTCAACCCCCCCCCCCCCCCCCCCCACACACACACACAACACTCGACTCTCCAAATGCACGTAGAATAATTGTGATAGATCTCTTCACAATCAACCAAACTTCACCAGATGACGAATCTGTACGTGGCTTCTATTGTCAGGTCCCACTAGGTTTAAATCACAGCGACGGACAACACAAATTGACAAAACAGGTTGATCCAAGATAAGCTTAACAACGATACCTGCACTTACAGGTGTAAGGGGGGTGGGGGCAGGTTCTGAGAGCGTCGCCTTTATCAGGCAGGCAGGCGACTGCAGCATGTACACACGTGTCTCGAGTGGATGGGGCACTGGTGGGGGGAGGGGGGGTATACCAAGGTGGGAGAAGGGCATGTCGATCCTTGCAGTTTTTTGTAAGAGACAAAAGATAGGAATTTCAAGGCACAAATAATTTTTAAAGTGGGACAATTTTTGTTACAGATTCAAGCTTCGATGGTTGTGAAGGTAAAATGATAGCTTGCAGTTTATGATATATATATATATATATATATATATATATATATATATATATATATATATATATATATATATATATATATATATATATATATATATATATATATATATATATATATATATATATATATATATGTATGTATGTCTAATTGAATACATGCTACATGTCGTATTTATGTGAACTTCACGTTAAGTCGAATACTTGTCACAGTATTGTTAGATGCCAATAGCAACTGAGGCTCAAGATAAATGTTATAAAGAAACAAATCAACTTTTGCCATCTACCGCATGTTTTCAGTTTAAAAAAGAAAAGTAACGGTATTTGTGATTATATACATCATCAGAACGCCTGAAATCTTACCAAAAAAGTAAAATAAACAATTCAAGCTACCGGTGTGAGAAAAAGATATAACGTATAACATTAGAAAATCAGAATAAAAGTATCTAAAATACTCAATAGCAAAAATATTAGACACATTGATTTAAGTTACAAATGCAAAACTTTCCAAAATAAATTTTTAGATGCAGTGTATTAATTTTTTTCTGTAGAAAGATGTTCACCAATTTCCTTTTTACAATACACTAGTCACCTGTCAATGGTTGTCACGATATGGATAGGATATTCCTGACACAGGTGAGACAACTGGACGTAGGAAATGCAAGCTAGAAAGCAAAGATATTATTTAAGACAGTCTAGACAACAGGCAAGGCAGACCAGATATTAGATTAGGTGCGTTCACGAAAGTTACAAGTTAAAAATTAAAATCATTCGAAAAGAAAATATTTCACAGAAAAATGTTATAAATAGATTAGGTCTATTCACTAAAGTTACAACTTAAAAATATTCCGAAAGAAAATATTTCACCCAAAATTGTTATAAATAGATTAGGTGTGTTCACTAAAGCTACTACTTAAAACATTCGGAAGAAAATCGTTTCACTAAAATTTTTGTAAATAGATTAGATGCATTCACTAAAGTTACAACTTGGAACATTCCGAAAGAAAATATTTCACCCAAAAATTCTTCAAACAGCTTTTTCGCATTATTTCCAAGCAAAACATTCTCATTTAAACGCTCGCGTGACGTCAGAAATAGATAATCTAATATCTGTCGACTATTTTGGAATGTGTGTTCCACATCTGAATGCTACACTTGTCACTCAGCATACAGCACCGGTGTTGATCAAACTAATCCAGCTTGTTATCAACCCATGTTGATAAAATTAATCCCGCCAGTTATGAACGCGCCTCGATAAAAGTAATCCGGCCTGTTATCAAAAACTGGTGGAGCAGCGTTGGGTTTTACAGGTGGCGAAACCTGCAAACAGGCACAGGTCACTGTGGAAAATGTCGCGTTACAGGGGTCAGTTTGGCAAATGTGTTACAGGGGTCAGCTTAGCAAATGTGTTACAGGGTCAGTTTGGCAATTGTCGTACTACAGGGGTCAGTTTGGCAAATGTCGTACTACAGCGGTCAGTGTGGCAAATGTCGTACTACAGGGGTCAGTTTGGCAAATATCGTACTACAGGGGTCAGTTTGGCAAATGCCGTGTTACAATGGTCAGTTGAGCAAAACAAGTGTAACACGGATCAGTTTAGCAAATGTCGTGTTACAGGGGTCAGTTTGGAAAGTATGGTGTTACAGGGGTCAGTTCGGTAAATGTCGTGTTACAGGGGTCAGTTTGGAAAATATGGTGTTACAGGGGTCAGTTCGGTAAATGTCGTGTTACAATGGTCAATTGAGCAAAACACGTATAACAGGGGTTAGTTTAGCTAATAAATTACACGGGTAAATATATTTTTCAGGGGTCAATGTATCTGCCATTGGGGTCAAAGTTAAAAGGGGTCGGTGTGGCAAAAGTGTATCAAATATTCATGTGAATTTAAGTTAGTGTATCAAATATTTTAGACTCTGCCCATAAGTTCAAGCATAGGCTAAATTTTAAAATAGTGTGTTTTGTCTTAAATATCGGGAATACCCGGTGGTTTCTAAAGCTAGGTTGGTATTGTTTGGCCAAGAAATCTGATAAAATGTATCTCACAGAGGCGCCAAGGCGAGATTACAGAAAGCATAAATGTTGACAGAGGGTATCAAAGCTGGATTAACGTGAAGGAAATATTTCATTTTCCCAGACCTAGACGGGTGTGACTTCATTTTTCTGGCTTTATATTCCATTATGATTTAAATCCAATGCGGAATCATTGGTAAAAAAAAAATGTCGTGGTCATATCTCTCAACATTTTTACCAAATGTTTAATATAAATATTGTAGGATCAACGCTAAATCCTTGTAATGAACATTTTTGTAACTGGAGTTACAGCCTTATGGTTCTGATAAAGCACGTTAAATGAGAAAAATGTCAAGTGCTCACATAGCTAGGAATTGGAGATTTTAAAAATACACAACCGATTTTATTTCAATATCATATTTGCCAAGGTTAGATGCTACAATATTGTATTTTTATATAGAAATCCTGACCAATCGGGTCCTTGCTCCTACTGTATAGCTAGTTACTTGACGTTCATGTATTGTTACACAGTCGCTGACGTTACTGTTACTATATTGTTACAGTGTATGTCTATCGCAATATATGATAAGACACTTTATAACCTAAACAAATGTAAATACATGGGGGAAAATCTAACACAAATTGTAGGGGCTGTGATGAGAGAGATGATGAAACTTTGTGGAGGTTTTTATTTTGTTGGTGTCGTCACGGTACAGCGCCTCGCAAATATCACACCAATAGCCTTAATCCCCAAACGTGAAATGCCTAAAATCACTGTAAAATGTCTAAGGCTACACACACAAATAGTCAAAATGCCAAAAGTACCGTAAACATCGTTTTACAGAAACCGAAAACAACCAAGACTGAATAAATATAATGTATATACAAAGTCCTGATTTAAAGTCATAAATAAACATTAAAGTTAAAAAAAAAAACGTTAGAGCTCCTAAACAACGAGCGTAATTAAAATCCAGATCAATATCAAATTTACAAATACTGATTAGTCATAAACCACCGATTTTGATTATCTCAACATCTGACTCTGTGGTGTGTTTATAAGGTACAACTTCCTGTCTGAATGATTCAGGCCGACATTCTATAACTGTCATGGTTGTGACGCAACCTATTGAAACGGTCCATAGATTGCAAAGATACGCGACCGGAAGTCGATAACCTTACAAATTATCAAATTTTTATTCCACAATGTTCAAAACTTTCTGAATTTCGAAATAAAATGCTCGTAGTAAAAGATATTAAAATAACATAGTAAGTAGAGTACTACTACTCGAAGCCAACTTTGAGCTTCAATGTAATTTTTTAAAAATGCAATTCAGTTGAAAATATAGAATAATTTATCATTATTATTATCTAATATTATTTTTAAGTTACACACATTTGAGCGAAATTTCATTAACAAGCTGTAAGGAAACAAAAAATTAATTGATACTTGAAAGTATGAAAACAAAGAGAGAGCAAGAAAACAGTTCGACGAATACTTTAAAATAAAATGTTGAAACAAACAAAACATACAGAATTTTTTAACATGAATTCTTATTTTGTCGGGGGTTTTATTACTTTTAAAATAAATTTAGCTGTTAGAGTTTATAGGTATTGAATCCAGAACTTTAGCTACAGACAAGGGGTCGGCGTGGTCGAGTCAGTAAAGCTCATAGTTGCTAAACCGAAAAGTCTCGAACCCTCGAGTCGGCAAAAGCTCATGGTTGAACTCTCTCGAGTCTATACTTTTTGTTCAAATCGTCAAACCCAACACTTAAAATTAAGAAAGAAGACGAAGAAGAAGGCTTATTTCTCTCAAATATTTTTTTATTAATTGCGCAATAAGTTACGGTATGTTCAAACCAGCAGACACCCTCCCCTCAGCCACGCCCCCTCCCCCTTCCCTCAAATACACATACACATAAGTTAAAATTATAAAATTAGTTTTAAATTATAGGAATTGGTTTCAATGGGTTTCTGTGTAGTTTATATGGGACTAAAAGCAAAATGATTTGTTTCTTAATGTCTTGGTAGAACATGCATTAAGTCATGTATTAAACCTCGACAAACGATAGAGTTTAGAAAGCATAGTTGGTAATAAAGCACACAATGTAAAGCACAACATGTAAGCAAACGGATTTGCGTGAACGTTCCATGCAAGGATTAGTGGGAATTTCTTATGTGAGGGTTTGTGGTAAAGATTTGGGATCGATCATACTGGACAAAATATAGCCATCACGATTGCCTTAAACTAATGACCTGACAAAGGTCATATAATGCGAGGTCAGACAAAGGTCACGTCTTTTTGAGACCATTAAAAACATGGACATGTTAAATGTAATAAAAACTGAAAATTGGGAGTTTGAAAAAAAAAAAAGAAATTTCACACCAAAGTGCGAAAAGTACCAATTATATTTCACGGTTCGGGAATTCCCAGTTAACAAAAACAGGAGCGGGGGTGAGTCGGGGTGGTGATGGTACACATGCCATTTATCCATGTCATAGGACACCAACATTGACACTTATGTCAAGATATGGACCGTCTGAAATTAGACACTTGGAAACCCTGTCTTTCTACACTTGAGCGTCGAGCCTGTGTCGACAGTTTTCAGGGCATCTAGTTTCCCAACAGACAAAACATGGATTAGAAGGAAACCGTTTGCTCATGATTTTTTAAACACTTGATAAAGTATTATATAACGGTACTTAAAGATAAACTTAGTCCACTTGAGTCAAGAATGCGGCAATCTAATTTAAAACTTAATTAGCGAGATTATGTCAGTGTGATATTTCAGTTTACAATCCGAATGGGTGCTAACAGTTACATAAAGCTCTCGGGGAACATAGGGAACACTGGGATTAGGGAACAAACACAAGTGATTCATTAGGAACATGCCCGAGAACATTGAATTTTAAAAAAATGGAACACGGTTGTCAGGGAACATACAGAACTGACTAAAATGGAATGTCAGGGAACATTGATTTAAAAAAATGTATGTATCATTACCGTCAGAAAACATACAGAAGTGACTGAAATAGGAACATTGATATTTGATATGGAACATTGGTGCCATTGAATACAGGGAACGCTTGTTAATTAGACAGTATTGTTGTAGTGTCATACTTAACTGAGGCTGTCAAAGAAGCTATTAGGCATTAACAAAACTTGTTATTACATGTGGATGTGTGTATACATAATTAGCATATGTTTACATGTATGCGCGTGTATATATAAAAGTATAATCCAAATACCCATAATTCACTAAGTAGTACTAGTTGTTTTAAGAACAGAACAAAACAGAACGGCCCGTCTAAACACAAAGAATTCCATTATTTACAAATGTGCTAAAACTTGAAAAGTAGTTTGAAGAATTTAATAAGACAGAGCAAAAAAAAATTTCAAAGATTGAGTTGATAATAATACTTTTGCTAAAATTTTTGAGGCGGTAATGTAAGCGATTGACAAAATTATTATTTTTCAAATTAAGCCTTTTCAAAATATCATTTTTATTAGTAGTATTAGACTGACGAGATTTAATACATCTCAATATTTTAAAGATAATAATTCGGTAATTTAATGTGAAATGTGTGGTGGCTGACTAAAAATAGTATCATTTTATCAGCTTGAGAATGGAAATTAAAAATCCATATCAACTTTGATAAACACAAATAAAAAAATTGTAAACGGGCTAATGTTATTGATGGTATGATAACGATAACAATATCTCTAGAAGATTGCATAATAATTAGTTATAAATATTTTAACTAAAGCAGTTTTCAACCCTAGACTCTGTAGATTAGTGATTTGATTAGAATGATGAAAATGAATAGGTAGGATAGATCTAAATATAGTCTACATTGATTTTTTTTTTAAAATTCTGAATTATGGGTTGTTGTTGTTATAAATAAAGCTAATCTGTCTCTGCTCTTTACCAGGTCATCAACAAACTAATCAAAACAGGATTAACGGATTAGAGACGGTGACACTATAGTGATCCTATAGTGACTATTGAACAAAAACACACTTGGTATTAGAAATAATTTCAAATAAATAAATATCCACAGGAAAATGTTGAGAATTACACATTAGAAAATCCACATAGAAACAAGAACATCCACAGTTCTCTGCATCACACACTGCTTTGATACACGATCAAAAAAAAACTTGAGAGTTATCCCCCGCCAGCGTCAATACAAAAGGCGATTAAATTGGAAATGTACAAACTTGGGACGCGACACACCACTAAAACACAGCACGCCAGCCATCGACACTAGCCCGCGTGTGTCGGGTAAGACGGGGACAGTCTACGGCGGGGAGAGAGACATTCTTCAAGCTACCTGTTCGCCGGCCTGACTCGCGCCGTCTGCAATGAAATCTCGCAGTTTTAGGATTTAAAAACCTAAGTCTGATTTAGATTTTTTAAATGAAGTTTTAGAAAAACACTAAATTAAAACTCAAGCGGGTGACTTCATTTTTGTCTACGTATGTTGTTGCCCATAGTTTTTGTCTATAGTTGTTGCCCATAATTGTTGCCCTTAGTGGTTGTCTTTTGTTGCCCTTAGCTGTTCTTTATAGTTGGTTTCTATACATGTTGTCTTTAGTTGTTTTATATAATTGTTGTATATCGTTGCTGTCCACGGTTGCTTTTTGTAATTATCACATAATAACTCAAATCTATAATATGTAAACAAAAATCACAACATTTAAATCTTTAAATGTAAATAAAGATTAATCTGTCCAACTCTGTGTGTTCGGGATATATCCCAGGTAAAACAATTTTAAAATATTTTTGATTCGTTGGTGGAGTATTTATTTTATTTACTTCAAGGTTTAAAAAAATGTATTTGTAGAGTAAATAAAAACTAAACCCATCCCACATCCAGGTAAATATCGCACTGTCATATCTTCTTCTTCGTTCTTAATTATTAGTGTTGAAGGGGATCGAGATTTATCTGCAACTTAACAAATTCACCTCCGACCCGCCCCACAACAAAAGGATCCACCGATGGTCACATATCACTTATACTACTCTGTGACTAGTAGAATCATGTGCAAAGCCGTTTTTAAATTAGTTTCTAATTGTCTGAATGAGCTCGTGTATTTTTATAAACTTACTTCAAAATATAAATGACTGAATTGTAAATTATGTTAAGTAAGTAATTAAAGTTCCAACTCTCTACCGCTAGACCACTCAGTCCCTATTAAATTATGTGGATTCTTTGTATTTCTTTTCTGAAAGGGAAGTTCTATACATAGTATAATGTAATACATATTATAATGCCTGTGGATGTTTGGTTCTGTACATTTTAAACAAACGCTTTAGGTTTTTTTTTTCAAAAACTTGTCGTTTTTTACTTTCTCGTATATACGAAGTATAGAGAAAGTATTGTAATCGTGCACAAAAATCACTTGAAATTTTAACTATTTTCACCGTATTATACATCAGTCCTTCATCACATCCGTAGTATAGAGGACTTATTTTAATCGGGCAAAAATTATCAATCCAGATTTATCAAAATTAAGAGGTTTTATGCGTAATCCAGTCTGAAAAACTGGGCTTTGCAATTCTGTCCGTATGTCTGTGTGTCTGTCTGTCTGTGTGTGTGTCCGTGTGTAAACACGATAACTTGAGTACCGTTACAGCTAGGTTGATGAAATTTCATATATAAGTATTTTATCAAAATCGTAGATCCGTATTAACTTTTGAGCAATTTCCGATAACCGGAAGTGGTACTTTTTGTACTTTGAATTTTTCAAAAGCCTATAACTTGAGTACTATTTCAGATACATAAATGAAATTTCACATGTATGTAAAAGATCTAATACTCTACCTTCTGTTAAATTTTGAGTAATTTCCGTTGACCGGAAGTAGTAATTTACGCTACTTCCAATTTCTCAAAAAAACGAATGTAAATTTTTAAAGTACTAATAATATTGCGCACTATTATGCACTTTTTCATTTGGCGTTCACTTGGTGTGCAATTAATTTGTCTACGAGATTTTATTCTATTTTTAAAACTTTAAGTATTTAAAATGGATTAAAAATCATGTCTATACCCCGAGTTCCCATCCCCTGTTGTTTTATATAAGAATATTCGAGAAAGTTTAGGGGAGATCACTCCCGGTTTATTATTTATTTATACTTACTCGGGTACGTACACACTAATGTCTAAACGGCGAGTGTTGGTGCGTCCATTTGTTCGGTGACACAGGTGAAGGGAATGTAGACTTGTCAACGCGGTTTTGCAGGGGAGGTAATAATATTTTTTATTTATTTATTCCCTTCATCGAGTAGTATCCCTTTACCTGCACCCATTTACCTCCCAGCGAGTGTGTAGAATTCAAATTTAAATCTTCTTTCATCTCGACTAACATTTGGGAAATTACATTGATAAGAATTTTTTTTTTTTTTGCATGTTAGATTTTTTTTTAATAAGCCGCATAACTTGGGGACTGATGGAAAAATACCAAATACATAGGCCTTTAAGATAAGTGGTTTGAGTTAATGAATAATTTAGTAGAATTAAGCAATATAATTAATTATAATTATTATTTTTTTCTAAAATTACAATACATTTATTTAAAAAGTCAGAATGAATTTTTTTAAAAAATCCATTCGCTAAACCAGATTTATACCATTCTCCATTGACAACGTGCTTCTAGACACGTCTGCCAGACGTCTGCTCGTCTCGCTCTATTTTTCAGCAATTTTCTTTTTAATAGAGTCACCCCCCCCCCTCACCACCACCTCGCCTCCTAATGTTTCGGGTATTTCCGTAGTGTCACCCACCAAGAAACCCTATCCCGCGTTAATATTTCGGGAATTCCCGAAGTGTCCACGGCTATAAAATGTATAAAATACTGTTATATTATGTGGCCGGGCTCAATGAAATTAATCTATCAAAGCCGATACTGGCGATAAGATTTCCATTACATTTCCTTTGAGGAATGGGCTGTGTGTTCCGCTTTTGTGGGGGGGGGGGGGGGTAGTGTGTGTCACGTTGGTCGTGGGATATGTGTGTATGTGTGAGGTGAATGTCTCATTATAGTGGAGAAAGGCATGTGGTGGCGGTTGGTGACCTGCGCAGGGTTGAAACGGGCTGCGTTGGTTTTGTGGCGGGTTGTGTATACCGGGTTGGTGGCACCGGGTTGGCGGGTGGTTGGGTGTGATTAGGAAGACAAAAAAAAAGTTGTTTGTTAGGTGTCGGATGGCCTTCAGACGACGAATGGGTGTCATCATCTTCAGCGACACCCCATTTCTTCTGTGTCTCAAGTGTTTTATTATAATATTATTTCGTTTTGTATGGAAATTAATTTAAATAATCATTGTTTCATTGTTTTAAATTTAATTGAAGACAACACTCGATAAACCACATATATCAACTTTTTTTTTCTCGCCATATTCATGTAGTACTAGTCAGAGGCGCACTGGGTGACACCATTTAGGGGGTGACACCAACGCAAAAAACAGTATAATATATAGAGAAAAATTTGAGGGGGGTGCAAATCAAAAGTTTGAGGGGGTGCAAATCGAAAGTTTGAGGGGGAGGGGGGTGCAAATCGAAAATTTGAAAGTTTGTCCCCGGGAAGGGTCGCTATGCCTCTGGGGGGTGACACCATTAAGTGCCGCACTGGGTGACACCCGACCTCGCTACGCCACTGGTACTAGTGTATATCTCTCACACATACCAATATGAAAGCATAAAACCACCTAGATCCCCTCGATATTTAGGATTTTAAAACCATGCCACAATGGAACAGCGTTGGATCTCAAACACAAAATCTCATTTTTCTTAAAAGTAGAAAATGTGACAAGTGTGGTTTACCCCCTGTGGTCTTCAATTGTCAAGGTGACTAACACATTTAGTTAGTCAGAGGAATGGTGATGTGGGTGTATGGTTGTGTAGTTGTGTGGGTGTGTGGCTGTGTGGTTGCCAGCCCTTAAAAAATTTGCTCTAATTTGGTGTCCTAGGATTGGATACAATCTTACATTGTTTTATTTGTCTAATAATAAAACGCGGATAGTTAAAATCTAGAACGAATTCACGAAACTATCAAATTAGTGGCTTTGTGACAGACTTTATCGAGAGCTATTTTCTCAAGGGAGGTGATTCAGAAATTATTATGTTTATTTTTCTTGCAAGAGTGATGCAGCTTGTTTTAAAAGTTGAGGTTTCAAATCAGATTATCGTTCAAATTCCAACTGTTTTTTTTTGTTTGTTTTTTTTAATTTCCAGTACTTAAAGACTTAAAGGTTTGAAAGTCCACTTTAACTGTAGGTGTAATGTGTACATTAGTATAGTACATGCAGAGAAATTTATATTGAAAATTCGTTTTTGAGTGCATGGAACAGTGTTAATATTGGAAGGGGCTGTGTGTGTGTGTGTGTGTGTGTGTGTGTGTGTGTGTGTGTGTGTGTGTGTGCGTGTGTGTGTGTGTGTGGGGGAGGGGGTGTGTAAGGCTGAGGGTATAGGGAAAGAGGGGGGAATAACGCAAATTCACATTACAAGACAGCTACATTAACCAAGCAGGCTTTTGTCCAAGGTTTCAACAAATAATGTCTCTAGTCCGTTTAAAAAAAAAATAAAAAATAAATAAAAAATTAAAAAAAAACGTACACAAGCCACGCGTTAGGGAGGACACGCTGTATTATTTCATTTATGTTGTTAATTTTTTTATTTGTATAACAAATGTAATTTTACCTATTCATAATTTTTTATTTCCATATCACTCTGAGATGGTCAAATTAATTGAAGGAGATAATTGAATGTCATCCAGATAAGCAACAGGTAAACGATACCTATCAGGTTCTACATCAATACTCCGCCCCCCCCCCCCCCCCACCAGGTAATGCGATGCTAGGGACTGGGCAGTAAATATTGGTACAACCCACTTCCGGCTTACGTCCCTTGCTGGACAGGTGGGCGAGTTACGGCCCCTTGTCAGCGAATGATTTAGGATGGGCTCATTCGACATTGGAGCTCTTTTGTCAGGGGATGTCAGACGGAAATACATCCGGGCAGCTTTTGTTAGATTTGTACGACATTAATCCTAACTATACAATGACAGAGAAAAACAGCCGATTTTTTCTATAGGATTTAAAAAATAAATTTTGTTCTTTAAGTTTACATTTATCGATTGAGCAAAAAGTCCCATAATATTTTTAGAAAACTATTCAAACGATGAGTTTGTCTGTTGCTGCTCGTTGTCAAGAATACAATAAAAAATACGTGCAGTTGAGGCTCGTTCGTGGGGGGGGGGGAGCTAAAATATGTTGCAGGGAAATCAAACTTGTGATACTATGGCTATGGAAGCAAATCCAGACAGACAAAGGAAGCAGTTGTTTGATTTTTGAAATTTTCCCTAATAGATCGGTTGCTGTTACCAGCTATCGAGCCTCATCTGCCCGGGGTTTGAACTCGGAACCCTGAGCTCTACCGACGCGATCTGTCCGGCCTATTTATTGCACATATACTTTCTATTCTGCACAGATCACATGAGTACCTTATAATGTAGGCTATGTTGGCCTAACTGACATACATTGTGCACTACATTTTAAGTACTAAAAGTACACAACATGATTATAAGACAACGCACTAACTGCGTACAGGTAAGCTAGAGTGGTGTACGCATGTGTACGTTAATCTCTAACGCGCCGACAATGAAATCAGATCCACTTAGCTAAAACGAATTATCCGTCAGTCCATGACAGTGTTAATTACTGCCCCTGAACAAAGAAATCCATTTAAATACTTGGTCATCTCCCTTTCCCAGCAACATACAGATATAACTTGTTAAAAGAAAGCGATGTTATTTCTGGTTTGTTTTCAGTTTTGCTGTTTGCATTATCAATTATTTATGGAGGCATTAAAAATAATTTATACTATTTGATTAGTTAAAGGTAATATGTACAAATATATAAATCAAGAAACCACCAATTTCGCAAGGATTTAACAGAAAATCGGAATCATAAGATTTATGTGACAAGGTTCCATGTGCAACTGGTCATCTGGCTTTAATGTACTGGGGAAAGGGGGGGGGGGGGTAATTTCAAAGATTTCCTACATACAATAACGAAAATAGATAAATGGTGGACACTAAGGAGTTTAAAAGGAATGTTATAGACAAAATTATGCTGACGTCAACAAAAGCCTCCGCACCTAAGTCATAGTGTCACAACCAGCGCTGACACATTCCTCCTTTTCCCCCCCCCCCCCTCATTCACTAACTGCCCCCTCCCTCCCAAAAGCTAGAGATAAATTATCGATGTCGCCAAAGGCTTTACCATGTGTAAAGGAGCAAAGAGCAACAGAAAAGAATGTAATGACTAAATACCTGGACTCACCTTCGAAATACCTGGATTTGATTGACTCGTAGGTGTTGTCTGTCTCCGCCCCTGAGCCCTCGTCGTTAAAATTGATTGAAACATAGCTGGCCTCATCCTCTTGATCCTCCTCCAGTTTTTTGTGGCTGGTGAAATATCGGACACACAGGGCCATTCTTGGGTTGTGGTGATCATACACATAGAGCCATCCTAGGCGTATGTTGGTTGTTTACATAGGAATATCCTAGGCGTATGTTCATTGTTTACATAGGAATATCCTAGGCGTATGTTCATTGTTTACATAGGAATATCCTAGGCGTATGGCGATTGTTTACATAGGGCCATAGCACGTTCAAATTGAATGTTTACATTGGAATATCCTAGGCGTATGTTGATTGTTTACATAGGAATATCCTAGGCGTATGGCGATTGTTTACATAGGAATATCCTAGGCGTATGTTGATTGTTTACATCGGAATATCCTAGACGTATGATGATTGTTTACATAGGGCCATAGCATGTTGATACTGAATGTTTACATAGGAATATCCCAGGCGTCTGTTGACTGTTGAAACAGCGCCATCTAATACTTTTGTTGATGCTTTATATAGGGCCATCCTAGTCCAATGTTGATTGTTTTACAAAGACATAAGCTGACCATTCACAAATGTCCATTTTGAACTTATGTACATTGTTTATGTAGGCCCATCCCAAGAATTATACTTATGGTTTATATCGGCCTATCTTGACTGTTAATGTATGGCCACTCAAGGCTTATGTTTACTGTTCACATATGGCCATAATAAGCTTTTGTTGGTTGTTTACACAAGGACGTCCTACGCTTCTCTTGAATATTAACAAACGGCTATCCTATTCACATGTATAGAAACAGAAATATTATTCACCTAAGATAAAACCAGACCTACAGATACTGCTCATCATTGACTTAGTTCAATCCCTTCCAACACTAAAAATTAAGAACGAAGAAGAAGAAGATGGACTTGAATGATTTCATGAATGAATATTGTCCTGAAATACCCATATAATGCCATTATCAATTGCTTTAAAAGCCAATCTCTTTGAGTACGATACACCAGTAGCCATAAATATTGTATCAACATAGATGTTAACTAGCCACTTCACCAATAAAATGTCCAGTTAGAGGGGGGGGGGGGTCAACCGTGCATCTAACCATCGGCTAAAAGTTTAGCATCAATAGCCACATGACCTTGCACTGGGCGTCTATGACCTTTTTTTTATATTGTCTTTAATTTTTCAGGATGCCGGCACGGCGCTTAAGCCCGTTTAACCCCCGGACCGTGACGTTTAACCCCCCGACCGTGACGTGTACAAAGGAACTAGCGACGGGTCATTAAGTGCGACAGTCGTACCACATCAATTATTCCACCTGAAATCGAACGCTGATAGCGTATCGGTAATCGATACGACTGATTAAATTAAGTCAGTGAAAAGATTCACATGAGCGAGTATGTGAGTGTGTGCAATAGAGAGAGGGGGAGAGAGAGGGAGTGTGTGTTGTGTGCACTAGAGAGAAGGGGAGAGAGTGTGTGTGTGTGTGCAATAGAGAGATAGAGTGTGTGTAAGTGTATGTATGTGTGTTGGAATGTATGCGTAGGGATAGTTTGAGGAAGGAAAGAGAGAGATCAAAATACGATACTTAACTGTGCATCACTATCAAAGTATCATCCTCAGAATAAGCAAACTGTTTTAAACACTTAATAGACTTACACTTTACAAATTTCTTCCTCAGTCAAAGTCAGAATCAACTTTTGAAAAAATCCATTATTACAATTTGTAGAATAGTAAACTTTAATTATCCGTACCTTAAATAAAATCTTCTTATTAAGCTACAACATAATGACCATAACTCAATTTTTTGGGACCGATAGTACAAAGTAAAGAACCCTAATTAAATCACATGGGGCTTAGTGCAACAAAAAATTAACTTCCCCTTTAGCCTTGGGCTAACATATTTGTCAAAACGAGGCGACATTTGAACGTGGATATATCGAAGTGTGAAAACGAGATAAGAATTTGTTTCTCCGTTACATTAAAATGGGTTCGTGTTCGGGAAAAAATGTTCTAAAAATAGATGTCTTTGATCCATGGGAAATAAGAGCTAGGATTAGAGAGATTACAAAGAGTAACTGTTACTGACTACAGATATTTTGTTGTTAAGATATTTTTTTCTGAGATATTTGTCATGAGATATATTGTACATACAATATTTTGTTCGAAAGATGTTTTGTACTGAGGTATTTTGTTTAGAGATATTTTGTCGTCAGATATATTTTATCTTCAGGTTTCTTTATCTAGTAATATTTGTCCTGTCTTTTGTCAATGAGATATTTTGTTGTAAGCTATTTTGTTTATAAGATATTTTTTGTCTATGAGATATTTTGTCCATGAGATATTTTGTCAATGAGATATTTTGTCCATGTGATATTTTATCCATGAGATATTTTGTCCATGAGATATTTTGTCAATGTGATATTTTGACCATGAGATATTTTGTCCATGAGATATTTTGTCCATAAAATATTTCGTCCATGAGATATTTGTCAATGAGATATTTTGTCCATGAGATATTTGTCAATGAGATCATTTGTCAATGAGATATTTTGTCAATGAGATATTTTGTCCATGAGATATTTTGTCAATGAGATCATTTGTCCATGAGATATTTTGTCCATGAGATATTTTGTCAATGAGATATTTCGTCCATTAGATATTTTGTCCATGAGATATTTTGTCCATGAGATATTTTGTCAATGAGATATTTCGTCCATTAGATATTTTGTCCATGAGATATTTTGTCCATGAGATATTTTGTCCATGAGATATTTTGTCCATGAGATATTTCGTCAATGAGGTAATTTGTTCATGAGATATTTTGTCCATGAGGTAATTTGTTCATGAGATATTTTGTCCATGAGATATTTTGTCCTTTCAAACAGATATTGAGTTTGGTTCAACTTTGTGTTTAATTCAAGATGTTAAATTTTGAATATTGTATCCTGGATATTACATTTTGAATGTAGTATTCCAAATGGATGTTTGGTAGGAAATATTAAACACTTAACTACTTTTAGACCTGAGATGTTAAAACTTTGATGTAAAATTCTGGATGTTTAGCTCTTGCAGTCAAACACCCAGTATAATGAATGTATATTTTAAATCACTTGAAAATAAAAATAAAAACGCAGTAGAAAACAATAGACGAATGATACTGCTGTAGATATTTAAAAACCATTAGCCAGCTTTAGCCTTCAACAACAACAAAAAATGTTATAACCTTGATAACATTCATCTAAGATGTTCCCCTCCATCCCCTTTGTATTAACCTTGACCCTAGATCACGTGATAATTAAACCCAGTGCCGGCTGGTACCCTATAACAGTAAACGTGGTGTAACAAAGCAGAGAATAGATAGAAAAAAATTCTATCAACATTGTTACATGTTTATCAAGCAAGAACATGCCATTTTTATTTAACACATCAACGGTTTATTTAAACCTAAACAGAACATTTATAAACATGCAGTCCACTCCCCTTCTCCAGTCACCTCACACATATTGCTTCACCCCCCCCCCCCCACATTGACCCCACCCCACTCCTTCCCAGAAATAGCAAACAATAAAAACAGTTGTAGAGCAATAAAAGTTATCTGCCAAGTCTAGCCTTCCAAGGACGACAACTCCGTACAAGATCGACAACCCAGCCCAGGGATTACGCACTGGTTTAACTGGGTGTATTTGTGACGCCAGTCTCAGGCAGATAAATGTAATAAAATGGTCGTCATGGTTACACCTGAGGCCTTCTAGTGCTAAACAACAGCATGTATATCGTGTTTACTTATATCGGGACTTAAGTATTAACAAATTCCATGCAATTAAATAATTGTGACTTTTTTCCTGTGACTTTCTTTCCTATGGCTTTTTTTTCTGGGTTTTTTTTATGTGACTTTTTTCCCTACAATCAAGTAAACGGGTGATAGTAAATTTGAAAAGCTGGGACTTTAAAGCATTTTTTAGAAGCGATATAGTCATTCTAGCCTTAATCCTAATCCTAAGAGTGGTACCGGCAGAAATGATCTAAAGACATCGGCACGGTGCTGTCAACCTCAGTTCTTCCTGAAGCCGCACATTGCGCATAACATGTGACTTGTGACTTGTAACTTGTGACTTTTAACATGTGACTTGTGACTTGTGACTTTTAACATGTGACTTGTGACTTGTAACTTGTGACTTTTAACATGTGACTTGTGACTTTTAACATGTGACTTGTGACTTTTAACTTGTGACTTTTAACATGTGACTTGTGACTTTTAACATGTGACTTGTGACTTGTAACTTGTGACTTTTAACATGTGACTTGTGACTTGTAACTTGGGACTTGTAACATGTGACTTGTAACATGTGACTTGTGACTTGTGACTTGTAACATGTGACTTGTAACTTGTGACATGTGACTTATAACATGTGACTTGTGACGTGTGACTTCATGTGACATGTAACTTGTAACATGTGACTTGTCTCTTACTAAAACCAAGGACATTCGTTATTTTTCTTCTCTCCGCCTCTACCAAATGTTGGTTCAAGCAAGTCTCGACCAAATTTAGAACCAAACATTGTCTCGTGACAGTTACACGCATAATGAAACGTGAAAAAAACACATAAATTCTAACGCCATTCGATACTATTATTATTATCTTGTAAACTTGCTGTAAAGTTTATTACTTTTTTTAGGTTTAAGATTTTCTCGAGGTTAGAAGTAGTTAGCATTTTTTTAAAAAGAATATTTAAAAACAAATTAGTTCCATTAGAGTAATTTACCAGAGCAGTGTATTTTTTATTTAGTCTGTAAGTCATACGACCATAACTTTTGTAAATTATTTTGAAGACTAGTTTGGTCCAATATCTAGAAAATAGTTAAGGCAAAATTTATTACAAGTAATTCGGCATCACTAGAAAAATTAGCATTTTTTTCTACTTTTTATTTGCATCAGTCATGTAATTTCCAGCGTCAGTTTACCTTGTCATGCTTTAGTATTACAGTTTTCATCATCGGCTTGTGAGGAATGATACATATTTACAACAGTAATACTCCTTTCTTATATGTAGCCTACTTTCATTCATTCAAGATGGTTTACTTATACATAGATCTATCACAGTTTTAAACAAGAAAATGCAAATGTGTGATTAGAGCAGGGGTCTAATAACCTGCGGCTCGCGAGCCGCATGCGGCTCTTTTGATGTCAAGGTGCGGCTCTTTAGCCCCATGCACAAATATTAATAATTATTTTAATTTATTCTTGAAACTTACAAAATTATTATCGGGGCACGGGTTTACCTACACTACCGCCATGGGGCGTGCTGTATGAAAGCCATGAGTGTAAGTTTATCACTCACCGTAATATCACCGTTAATCACTCACCGTAATATCACCGTTAATCACTCACCGTACTATCACCGTTAATCACTCACCGCCTAAGTGTTGGGACGGGAAGTGGCGCTCTCGTGAACTCGTACGGCCCCAAGCTCGGTTTAATCACCCAATGTCGTGTGCTGCATTATCAATATTGTAGAGTGCTCCTTAAAACTAACGTAGGTGCGTAGTGCTCGCGGGATAGCCCTGGGTGCCAAATCGCAGCCTGCAGAGACGTCGGAGGACGCGCCTGATTCGACTTAGTGGGCGATTATAGAAACTCATTGTATCCAAATCCTATCGCGGATGCCAAGTGCTAACATAGCCGCTCTGGAACTCTGAGCGCCAAACCGTGTATTGACGAAAATCTAACCCTCCCGGGCGCTGCTCATACACATTGTTTTTTTTTTTCGCAGAAATATTCTCGAGAGTATTATCATCTACTCTCCAAAGTTTCATGACACTTGGAAAAACGGTGTCGAACCTCATCCGACTTTTATTTATTTTTTTACATACCGAACCCTCAATGGGGCGCCGCCATTACGCAATTTAAAATAAAAGTTTTTTTTGCAGAAACCTCCCCAGGAGTGTTCTAATCAACACCCCAAGTTTTGATGGCGATCAAATGAACGGTGTCAATCCGCAATCGACTTTTACTTTTATAAATCGAATCGAATCCCAACCTGCCGGGACGCCACCTCTGCAAATTTGACATTTTATTTTCGCAGATACCTCCCCAGAAGTATTCTCAACAACTTCCTAAAGTTTCATGGTGATCGGATGATGTTGAATGGTGTAGTAATGAATAAAAGACAAACAGACACACACACACATACGTACATACTTTGCTTTATGTAAATAAATAAATAAATAAATAAATAAATAAATAAATAAATAAATAAATAAATAAATAAATAAATAAATAAATATATATATATATATATATATATATATATATATATATATATATATATATATATATATATATATATATATATATATATATATATGTATATTTTTACCTAATCCTATTCTAAGATCACAATATTGAAATAAAATTGTTGGTGGTTCTTTGAAAGCTGGGAAACTATGTCAATCGTAACTTTTGGCTCTTCCGTCTCAAAAGGTTGCCGACCCCTGGATTAGAGGGTGATTCAACTTTTTTTTGTTTTGTTTTTTTTGTTGTTTTTTTTAACTTTACCACACGCCTTTAGATGGTGATTCAACGATGTGACTAGAAAAATTAGTAAATATGAAAATGTCTCATTTCGGTATTAACACCCCACAAAACAACATTATATTCACAAAATGTCCTTGTATTTTAAAATTTAATATACTAAAGAATGGTTACATGTTTATGCATAAGTAACAGCAGTACTAGCCGATTACCAATTGCTATTAATTTAATTTAACTTCCAGCATATTTTAATTATTATATTTTATTTTATTTACACGAATCATGGAGCGTCAGAGTGCAATTATATTTTCCGGACTTTTCACGATTAAAAAAAAAAATCAAATGTTAACTTCTCTATTGGAGTGATGTCCCCTTCTGTGATTCTTATTTTACCGAGGGAGAGGCCGGATCGACGTCGTTAATGGGATGATAATGAACCGTGGAGCCGGAAGAAAAGTCCGGCTTCCCTTGGCCCATTGATACACACCCCAGGGGGGAGCTGACTGACGTCTGCTGATCCTATCGCGCGGGAGCCATCGGTTAACGGTTCAAATCTCCCGATTGTGTCCCCTGCCTGCCCGTTGGGCTCGTAAATTTGAATCAACTCAAGTTGTTTATTTAATAATGTTATGGCTGTCACTGAGGTAGAAGAACGGGCAGAAAAAGATAGAAAAGAGTTTTTCAATGGCTGGCTAAAATAAACGGCTCACTCTTCCGACTATAACTCCATTGTGCTTCAGTACTTCGAGAGAAACAAAAGTCGTGGCGCTAAACACCAGCTTAATATTTAATTTTAGCTCCCTTAGGCTAGATGCTGCCTCGGTAATATTTTTTTTTTTTACACAAAGCCTATACTCTCAAAACGTTTATTTTAACCACTTATTGTATCCTGTTTTTAGATTTTAAAAAATTCTCTTTATAGTCAGGTTTCATTAATTAGATAACTGTATAAGGATTTGTTCTGTATCCTATTTGCTTGTCAATATATATGAAGACCAAGTATAGAAACAATTACGTAAAGTTTATTGATGTTACTAATTAATTTTTGTCAATATTCTGTCCTTGTTTTTCACAATCGTCAATGTCATGTGATTTTCACTTTTGTGATAGTGCTGTGATTTTTAAGTTTGTGACAATCTTATGACAATCTTAAGTGATTTTAACATTTGTGACAGTCATGTTATGTTCATGTTTGTGATATTCTTGTTATTTTCATGTTTGTTATAATCGTTCATGTGATTTTCCCAATTGTGACTGTACCGTGTGGTTGTTATTTCTGATCCCTTACATTCTCCTTGCTTCAGACTGTTTCAGTTATACTCCAAATACCACTCTCATAGCTAATGACTTTACTAATTAGTTTTAACTAATGATCTCCAAACAATACAGTATGTCTAAGATATGTAGGTAATCGAATTCGTTGTGAATTAATACATTTGAAAGAAATCTTCAGAAAACTGGAAATACCATTGGTAAAGTTTCATTATCATCACAAACGTGTCATTTTATGTATCAGGATTCGCCTTTTGTTAACCGTATAATCGTTATAATATATATAGTACACAGTATGGTAATTTATGGGCTGAATTCTATCACGTTTCTATAGTTGCATTACACGATATTTAGCCCTCCCCCCTCTGTCACCACCTACGTATTGTCAAACAATGTCACAACCCCCCCCCCCCACATACACACACCATCACAACTACCCCCTTAAACTAAATGCCATGATGACACAATTTTCTTGACTGACATCCTCCTCCCACACGCGAAATTCAACATCACTCACACACCTCATGCAGTCACACATGTGTTGATCAACATGACATGACAACACACTAACAACATCACTCACACACCTCATGCAGTCACACATGTGTTGATCAACGTGACATGACAACACACTAACAACATCACTCACACATCTGTTGCAGTCACACATGTGTTGATCAACATGACATGACAACACACTAACAACATAACTTCCCCCTATCTAGCCGTCTGTGTCATGAGAAAAATAATAAAGAACTCATTCACAAAACAACCGGGGCGGACAACCCCCCCCCCCCCCTCATTACCCACTTGTTGCCTATGGTATAGAGGTTTTAAAAAAGAAGCCATGCAGTCAATATATATCATCATTCATGTGAGTCGCTAAGCTATACATGAGGTTTGAATTGATGCCACGGTCTATTGGATTCTAAAACAACACGATACACAAACTGAATAGCTGAGACACGCATGGTAAATGTGGTTAAATATTCCACCAGTATCACACAGTTGAATGTCAGATTTTGCTTGATTTTTACTTTCTCGTATATACGAAGTATAGAGAAAGTCTTGTAATCGTGCAAAAAAAAAAATCGAGATTTTTACAAATCTCGACGTTTTACACCTCACTGATACGGAAAAACATAATTTTGCAATCTTGTCCGTATGTCTGTGTGTCTGTGTGTGTGTCTGTGTGTCTGTCTGTCCGTGTGTAAACACGATAACTTGAGTACCGTTACAGCTACGTTGATGAAATTTCATATATAAGTATTTTATCGAAATCGTAGATCCGTATCAACTTTTGAGCGATTTCCGATAACCGGAAGTGGAACTTTTCCTACTTTGAATTTTTCAAAAGCCTATAACTTGAGTACTATTTCAGATAGATAAATGAAATTTCACATGTACGTAAAAGATCTAATTCTCTACCTTCTGTTAAATTTTGAGTAATTTCCGTTGACTGGAAGTAGTAATTTACGCTACTTCCGATTTCTCAAAAAACTAATGTAAATTTTAAAAGTACTAATAATATTGCGCACCATTATGCGCTTTTTTATTTGGCGTTCACTTGGTGTGCAATTAATTTGTCTACGAGATTTTATTCTATTTTTAAAACTTAAAGTATTTAAAATGGATTAAAAAATTCATAAAAAACGTTTTAATAACAAGCTTTTATGTAATGATGCACTAAAAAGTAGAAAATAAATTATAGACTACTATTTAAATAACTATAAAGAAAAGCGTGGGTGTCTTCCTTAACATTAGTAAAGGTATCCAATAGATACTAAAGTGACCCACGCTTTTCTTTATAGTTATTTAAATAGTAGTCTATAATTTATTTTCTACTTTTTAGTGCATCATTACATAAAAGCTTGTTATTAAAACGTTTTTTATGAATTTTTTTTTAGTACTTTACATGTTTTATTTACAATAGAGTTACATGACTAAAAACCATTGCGCGCCTACTGAACATCACGTTCAGTAGGCGCGCAATGGTTTTTGAACGCAGCCATTACGTGATGGCGCAGCTATTGAAGGTGATGACGCGTGTGGTGTGGTTGGCTAGACATGCCTACTAATTCGGTCCAAATTTTAATTAATTCATAAAAAATTAATTAGGCATCCAATTAAGTCAAATTTAGATTCAGATTGCATTGTCTTCATGTCTTGACCCACGTGCCAACTGTGAATCGTATCGGTCAAGTAGAACTGTCCGAATTTTCACTCCTGCGTTTCCGTCTAGACTGACGACTGACGAGGAAGTGAGTTAAATAAAAGCTTGTAAAAAAAATTCATAAAAAACGTTTTAATAACAAGCTTTTATGTAATGATGCACTAAAAAGTAGAAAATAAATTATAGACTACTATTTAAATAACTATAAAGAAAAGCGTGGGTCACTTTAGTATCTATTGGATACCTTTACTAATGTTAAGGAAGACACCCACGCTTTTCTTTATAGTTATTTAAATAGTAGTCTATAATTTATTTTCTACTTTTTAGTGCATCATTACATAAAAGCTTGTTATTAAAACGTTTTTTATGAATTTTTTTTCAGTACTTTACATGTTTTATTTACAATAGAGTTACATGACTAAAAATCATTGCGCGCCTACTGAACATCACGTTCAGTAGGCGCGCAATGGTTTTTGAACGCAGCCATTACGTGATGGCGCAGCTATTGAAGGTGATGACGCGTGTGGTGTGGTTGGCTAGACATGCCTACTAATTCGGTCCAAATTTTAATTAATTCATTAAAAATCAATTAGGCATCCAATTAAGTCAAATTTAGTTTCAGATTGCATTGTCTTCATGTCTTGACCCACGTGCCAAATGTGAATCGTATCGGTCAAGTAGAACTGTCCGAATTTTCACTCCTGCGTTTCCGTCTGGACTGACGACAGAGGAAGTGAGTTAAATAAAAGCTTGTAAAAATCATGTCTATAGCCCGAGTTCCCATCCCCTGTTATTTTATATAAGAATATTCGAGAAAGTTTAGGGGAGATCACTCCCGGTTTATTTTTATCGGTGTAAGTGTGTAAAATATTCCACCATTATCTCAATGTGTAATGTCAAATTTTGCTTGATTTTATTTTATCTATGTAAGTGTGTTAAATTTTCCACCAGTATCACATAGTTGAATGTCAAATTTTGCTTGATTTTTTTTTATCTATAAAAGTGTGGTAAAATATCCCACCAGTAAATTACAGTATAATGTCAAATTTTGCACGTTTATCTATGAAAATGTGGTTAAATATTCCACCTATATCTCACAGTGTAATGTCAAAGTTTGCTTGTTTTTTTTTAACTGTGTAAAATAAACATCATCTTTAGACCTGGCGATCCATTGCGAAGATGAAGTAGAATTCATGTTTCTTAACTTCATCATATGATGAGATGTTAGTTAGATGAGAGACTCTGAAACTGGAGTCTCAAGGGCACGTTCATAAATCACGTAAGAGATCGGGGTGGGGGGAGGAAGGGGGGAGGGAGGGACAACTTTTGTGACAATATATAACGTGTGCGGATTGGAGAAGGGGTGGGAGGATGAAATAGGAAATATTTATTTTACGTTAGAGTAAAAATGTATGGAAAAAACTTTAAACTAACATCATATTTTGGGCATCGCTTGGCAGGATGTGGTCAACTTTGTTACAATTTAGGGAGTGATAGTTATATTTCTGACGACTTGGGAGAATTGGGGGCTAAAAATTACGATTAAACAGAAGCGAATACCTGTCCTAATAAAAAAAATCTACAATCCACCGAGAACAAAAACACGTGTGGCATTAATCTACCCCACGACGTAAACATTTTTTTTAAAGGTAAAATTGGAACTACAGACTTCTAGTTCAATGCACTTTTGGTCTATGTTTTAGGCTTCTAAATTGAAGAAAGATACGAGAGTTACCGCCCCTTCCTTATCAAACACGGCCAAAGATTGTAATTAAAAAACATGAATTTCCGGCTTTCCGGTTGCCGAAAAAAATCTGAATAAAACCCCCCTCTTCAGATCCCGTGTTTGCGTTATAAGAATGTGAAAAGTCATGCAAGTCCCTGCACCTAGTCTTTTCAAACAGATGTAATCAAAGGGGGTTCACTCGCTCAAAGAGACTTTCGTTTTTTAACAAGTCAATAAAAAGGTTATTACGCTGTTATTTAAAAAAAAACATTCCAGTTTAAAAACAGATTAATTAGAATTTGTTTTTCAAAACTTTCTGCACTTAGTTATGATCACGTGATACCAGTTGGTGAGGTAGGTAGTTGATCGGCTGCTGGTGTGGGCATGTCCTTGAGATTGGAAGAGTTGGGGGTCGGTTTACGAACTTTTTGAACGCCGTTCGTTGTCCGAAGCGTTTGTATTTTGGAGCGTTCGTAGTCCGGAGCATTCATAGTCAGGAGCGTTCGTAGTCCCGAGCGTTCGTAGTCCGGAGCGTTCGTAGTCCGGAGCGTTCGAAGTTTGGAGCGTTCGTATTCTGGAGCGTTCGTAGTCCCGAGCGTTCGTAGTCCCGAGCGTTCGAAGTTTGGAGCGTTCGTATTCCGGAGCGTTCGTAGTTCGGAGCGTTCATATTGTGGGGCGTTCGTTGTCTGGTCGGAATACTTTATTAAGTGCTTGACAGGAACTTATAATTTGAATAAATTTTCTTAAGTCCTGTAAACCAATTGTGACTTTTCTTTTTCGAACGACAATCTTTCAGTATTTCTAGAACCTTTAATTTCCATGTTCTCACATTCTATTTATATACGTCGTCGCGTCGTTAAATAAAAAAAAAGTAGTATTTAACGACCACCCAGGATGATTTAGTTTGCCTTTACCGAGATAATAAAACATGTACAACTCTCACTTACATTAAAAAAAAAATAATAACATTTGCACTTAAAGGGGGATAAGTCCAAAAATGTATTCAGTTCTATTTACACGGATGTAACATAAGACATGGATAAAAGGAAAAAAAATAAACAAAAACACGCCTTGAGCGTAGGTTTTTTTTTTGTGTGTGTATCATTGGTATGTACTTCAATAGCCGTATCCATTTCACATGGCCAGAATAGAAGTACCCAGATGCCGGCAGACCGTAGCGACAGCAGTCGTATCATTAGCCCGCTGGCTCCGTTTCTCCGCACGCTTGACGGAACAGCCACACCGGGGCCAAGATGGTGGCACGAGATTACGCGAGAGGGGGCCTAAGATGGCGAGAGTCTGGCTTTGATTTATTGCCCCTTAACAAATTAAATGAACAAATAATTCATGAGATAAGTGGTTCTCAATCAGGGGCGACTAGCGTTGATAGGCCTTGAGGTAGTGGTTTAAACGTGTTGTCTATCAGTACGTAAACGTCGCGTAAGGTAGCTTTGATGAGAATGAATGCACGAATTTAACCTACTGTTTGTGTTATCTCCTATCGAATGATACAATCTGGTTTTATTTTATTGTTTCATTGCTGAGAATAATTGTTGGTATTTTTGGTGCGAGGGGTATAAAAAAAGGACAAATTGTGTTCAGTTATGGGGTGTTATTAAAACTACTCCTACGGTGATCGTAACATTCTAGAACACTGCTGTAGAACATTGTTGTGTTTGACTTCTGGTGAAAAGAGAAGATTAACTGACATTTCAACTGGAACTCTGGAATCCACATACACACTGTACGGGATAGATTAATGATGATGGATGTAGTGGACTATTGACAAGATGGGGGGGGGGGGGGAGGATGAGATAACAAATATAATCACGTGACTGAAATCTTGACTTAGTAACTTGAGTTTGGTTACAATATTTATGAACCGTTGGAGTTTGAATATTTTAAAAATTGAATATTTTAAAATTGATGTTTGGGCAGAGATCGAGTATTTATGCAAAGTAGAAAGTTTTAGAATCTGAGTAGTGTTTAGTGGGGAGGACGGTATACGAAGGAAGTGAGAAATGTGGAGGGTGGAGATGTGGAGGGGGTACAGAGGCGTAGCGATGGGGGGGGGGGCAGGGGGGGGTACATATGTCCCCGGCCGCCGACCTTAGGGGCGCCAAAATGGGTTGTAAAAACAAATTAAAATGTCATTTTAGATGCATTTTTGCATTATAAACAGTTTGAGGGGGGTGCAAATCGTAAGTTTGAGGGGGGGGGGGTGCAAATCGAAAGTTTGAGGGGGGGGGTGCAAATCGAAAGTTTGAAGGGGGTGCAAATCGAAAGTTTGAGGGGGCGCAAATCGAAAGTTTGAGGGGGGGGGGGGGGGGGTTGCAAATTAAAAATTTGCTCCCGAGGGGGCGCCAATTTGAAAGTTTGTCCCCGGGCGCCGGGAAGGGTCGCTACGCTTCTGAGGGGGTAGACATTTACACCGGAGGTTTAATAGATCTCAATAAGTTAGCAGAGAAATCGCTTTTTTAAAGTTTCAGAGTTAGGTCTAGGTAAGTTAAACACGACCTAGAAAGCAATGTAATGACACGTGAACTCTTAATATTTATTCTGACAATCGTGTAAGTTTCTAGCGTTCATGTTACAGTTTTGTCTTAATCCTAACGATTGAATACTGAATAAACATGCATCATCTACATACAGACAAAGGCAAGAAAACTATGAGAGTTGGCCCATCTAGGAATGTGGAGTGATACACGTAAATTGACCTTATGTCATCAGTTACAAGGACACAACATTCCACCAATCGTGTAACAGTCAATCAGCAGACGATGTACACAACCGCTGACAGTTTTAATGGGTTTGAGGTCTGGTCTTCAGCGTCTCCCGCTAAACGTCTGTTGGTCGTCTGCTAAATGTGGCTTTGACGTCTGCTAGAATGTAGGTTCGTCGTGTGCTAATTATTTTCATTGACAGTCAACCAGAGCCGAGTGGTGTAGCTGCTAGAGCTAACAAGGACAGCCTCGACCAGAGAGTGTGGGGAGGGGGGGGGGGGAAGGTTGCGATACACACTCGGGATATAGACATCCATCCTGTCTCAAGTTATGTATTTAAGACACCGGAGTTTATTTCAGACATATTTTCCGCTGGACAAAAAAGGAGGGGGGGGGGGGGATTCGGAACTTCCGATTGGGATAAAACAATGGTCATTTTTTTTTTCTATATACATTTTTTTTTTTAATTTTCTCCAGGACGGAAGTCAGTGAAATACCATCCTATTAGTCCCTAACTACCCACCCTCCCCCCCCCATTTAGAATCCCATGCACAATAGCACCGGGCACGCCCTTCCGCGAAAACCTCAAGTGTCCATCTCCCTGTCCAAATAAAACTCGACCCTGTCCTGCCAAAGTTATCTCCCCTGTCCCCTACAGTCACCTCCCCTGTCCTCCCATAGTCACCTCCCCTGTCCTGTCCTGTCATAGTCACCTCCCCTCCCCTGTCCTGCCACAGTCACCTCCCCGTCCTGCCAGTCACCTCCCCCCGTCCTGTCACAGTCACCTCCCCTGTCCTGCCACAGTCACCTGTCTGTCATGTCACAGTCACCTCCCCTGTCCTGCCACAGTCACCTCCCCTGTCCTGCCACAGTCACCTCCCCTGTCCTGCCACAGTCACCTCCCCTGTCCTGTCACAGTCACCTCCCCTGTCCTGTCACAGTCACCTCCCCTCCCAAAGTCATCCCCCCTGGCCCCCACAGTCACCTCCCCTGTCCTGCCATAGTCACCTCCCCTGTCCTGTCACAGTCACCTCCCCTGTCATGTCACAGTCACCTCCCCTGTCCTGCCACAGTCACCTCCCCTGTCACAGTCACCTCCCCTGTCCTGTCACAGTCACCTCCCCTCCCAAAGTCATCCCCCTGGCCCCCACAGTCACCTCCCCTGTCCTGCCATAGTCACCTCCCCTGTCCTGCCATAGTCACCTCCCCTGTCCTGCCACAGTCACCTCCCCTGTCCTGCCACAGTCACCTCCCCTGTCCTGCCATAGTCACCTCCCCTGTCCTGCCATAGTCACCTCCCCTGTCCTGCCACAGTCACCTCCCCTGTCCTGCCACAGTCACCTCCCCTGTCCTGCCACAGTCACCTCCCCTCCCAAAGTCATCCCCCTGGCCCCCACAGTCACCTCCCCTGTCCTGCCATAGTCACCTCCCCTGTCCTGCCATAGTCACCTCCCCTGTCCTGCCACAGTCACCTCCCCTGTCCTGCCACAGTCACCTCCCCTGTCCTGCCACAGTCACCCCCTCCCCTGTCCTGCCACAGTCACCTCCCCTGTCCTGCCACAGTCACCTCCCCTGTCCTGTCATAGTCACCTCCCCTGTCCTGCCACAGTCACCTCCCCTGTCCTGCCACAGTCACCTCCCCTGTCCTGTCACAGTCACCTCCCCTGTCATGTCACAGTCACCTCCCCTGTCCTGCCACAGTCACCTCCCCTGTCACAGTCATCTCCCCTCCCAAAGTCACCTCCCCTGTCATGTCACAGTCACCTCCCCTGTCCTGCCATAGTCACCTCCCCTGTCCTGCCATAGTCACCTCCCCTGTCCTGCCACAGTCACCTCCCCTGTCCTGCCACAGTAACCTCCCCTGTCCTGTCACAGTCACCTCCCCTGTCATGTCACAGTCACCTCCCCTGTCCTGCCACAGTCACCTCCCCTGTCACAGTCACCTCCCCTCCCAAAGTCACCTCCCCTGTCATGTCACAGTCACCTCCCCTGTCCTGCCATAGTCACCTCCCCTGTCCTGCCACAGTCACCCCCTCCCCTGTCCTGCCATAGTCACCTCCCCTGTCCTGCCACAGTAACCTCCCCTGTCCTGCCACAGTCACCTCCCCTGTCCTGCCACAGTCACCTCCCCTGTCCTGCCACAGTCACCTCCCCTGTCCTGCCACAGTCACCTCCCCTGTCCTGTCACAGTCACCTCCCCTGTCATGTCACAGTCACCTCCCCTGTCCTGCCACAGTCACCTCCCCTGTCACAGTCACCTCCCCTCCCAAAGTCACCTCCCCTGTCATGTCACAGTCACCTCCCCTGTCCTGCCATAGTCACCTCCCCTGTCCTGCCACAGTCACCTCCCCTGTCCTGCCACAGTCACCTCCCCTGTCCTGCCACAGTCACCTCCCCTGTCCTGTCACAGTCACCTCCCCTGTCCTGCCATAGTCACCTCCCCTGTCCTGCCATAGTCACCCCCCCCCTGTCCTGTCACAGTCACCTCCCCTGTCATGTCACAGTCACCTCCCCTGTCCTGCCACAGTCACCCCCTCCCCTGTCCTGCCACAGTCACCTCCCCTGTCACAGTCACCTCCCCTGTCCTGCCACAGTCACCTCCCCTGTCACAGTCATCTCCCCTGTCCTGCCACAGTCACCTCCCCTGTCCTGCCACAGTCACCCCCTCCCCTGTCCTGCCATAGTCACCTCCCCTGCCCAGCCACAGTAACCTCCCCTGTCCTGCCACAGTCACCCCCTCCCCTGTCCTGCCACAGTCATCTCCCCTGTCCTGCCACAGTCACCTCCCCTGTCACAGTCATCTCCCCTGTCCTGCCACCGCCCCTGCCCGACCATCACCCCCCAGTCACCGATAGCATTACGAAACTTTGACCACACAAAGAGCGACCACTCTCCCGTCAAAATGTCGACAGTAAACAAAAAGACAAGAGCCCGCTCACGACACTTTCAAAAGGTTATCTGCCCCTTGTGTCGCTAAGACGCCTTAGAATCGGACACAACTTCCCCCACCCCCCTCGAGAAGAAAGCTGACCAGTGTTAAACATGAGACGTCAGACCCTCACGTGAAATGGATATTCAAACAAGATTTTCAGCTCTTCGCCCGCCCCGGAGCATTGTATTGACTCGTCGAGTTCCTTTGATGAACTAAATAATAACGTCCATTCAGCAGGCCCGGATTGTTGCTATTTTGCAACACAAAACATACCCTGTCACTTAAACCGAAAAGCTCATTTTCTGAAAGTAATTAATTTACGCATGTTAAATAAAGCAGATAGTAATAATTCCTCTTATTTGGATATTGTATCAAAACACATTTCATTTTCGTCCTTGACTTCCAGTTATAAAAACATAATAGAAATATTTTTTTTTTAAACTTTAAATTGCGGATTTTGTATTAAGGGATCATATAATAGTTTCGCACCTGAGTTATAATTATGAAAACCAACACCCCGCGTAAAAAATATAATCGCATAGATAAATAGAGAGGCTAAGAAGCAGAGTAACAAGATGTTTGAATTTCAGAGGATGAGTGTTAGTGTAAATATATGCTAGGATACTTTAAAGAATAGTTTAAAGGATACTTTAGAGGATACCTTAAAGGATACATTAAAGGATACTTTTTAAAATACTTTAAAAGGCTGAAAGAAAACGCGTAACAGATAGTTGATAGATATTTTAGGCTGTGCCTCCTGTCCTCAGTCAGTTTATGTATTACCATTAGGAACTTAACCCCTCTTGCGTAGGGGGAGGGTTCTATTTTTTAAATAAATGTCAATTATTTGTGTTGCTGAATGACATTTCTACAGTCGTGCTATAGGGTATGCGGTATGCTTATGGTGTGCTTAACACCTCCCTCATATGCCATTATGGAAACATATGAACTCTACTTCATCTACTAACGTTGTGTCTAACGTGTGTAGAGCTTATATGTCTACATCCGGGTTAATATTTAATTTTAAAAAATGAATTGGGTTCTAACTAACAAATTCTTAGGGAGGGTTAAGGTTTAACAATTCGTCCTCTCCCAGTCAAGGCAGTCATTTTTAATTAGGTCAGGACATAAATATTCAAATTGTGGGCACCCTTAACCAGATTTTGGTCTCCCATTTCAACAAAACCAAACTTGTTTTGAAATCATACTTTGGCTAAAGAAATCACACGAAACTTTTAATAATCATTTGACGTAAAACAAAACTTTGGCCACCCGTCGAAAAAGGAATCAAACTTGGCCAACCAGCGCGTACAAAAATACTTGGCCACCCATCGCTTTAGAAACGAAACTTGGCCAACCATTGCACTTACACGTTGGCCATCCACCCAGCATAAAACACAATACAACCTCCCCTCTAACCAAAATAACAACGCCACCTTCTTTAGATTCACTATACAAAGACTATCTTAAACTAAAGCAACAACAGCAAGATTAAATAACATTCTCTTAACTTCGTCAAAAAAGAATCATACCCAAAAATGAAAAGCCAACTCTCAATACAATCATTAAAATTTTACACAAAGTTAACGCTATTTCCTAACACTGTCTTGGTCGACGTTTTCTATCAGTATCTCTTAGGTTAGTTGATGACAACCGCAGCCAAAAATGTTTCCTATCACTATCTCCTAAGATGGTTGGCGCCAACCACAAGACTCGAGTCAATGGAGATTACTTGAAGTTTTATGAGCTGCTGTGAGGTTTACGTGCATTAAAAACATTTCAAGACACCCCGTTAAAGGGGTAAAATAAATGGCCCAACTAGTGTTAGATTTACGACTGTCTGAGTTCTGTGACGTCTAGTGGTGTAAATCAGATACATGTTCTAGACCTAGTGTAACAAATATTGGGTCCAGTGTATCAATCAATCGGTATATCGATCACTTAATCCCACAATAAATCAAGAAATAAACGAAGCAAAAATCAGTCATAAATCAATATTTAAGACAATAGAAAATATTAGAAATAGGGGTGGTAATATCTTGGTTTGCACAGGAAGTCAAAAGCTTTATACAGCTATAAAACATAACTGCCTATATTTTATAGGTTAGCCACTATGTATAACCCTCTAGCTAAGAGATCACATATAACCTTCTAACTAATATATCACCTGTGTATAACCCTCTAGCTAATATATCTCATGTATAACATTCTAACTAATATATCACCTGTATAACCCTCCAACTAATATATCACCTGTACTGTATAACCCTCTAGCTAAAAGATCAACGGTAACATTATAGTTTTACCAACTTTAAAGTCTAGCCCTAACCCGGCCATAGCATAACACCGACCGTTTATAAACGATAAACATATTAATAATCAGATTTGTGTATGCCATTGAATGGATTAAGCTTAAATTAATGACTACAACAGATAAACGAATACGGTTACGTTTAAGATATGAGAAAAGTAAAGTATATAAAAAATAGAAAGTCCTACCCAACCTAATGCTAAACTTTAATACTCTAACCGTATTACCTAAAACTATTAATAAAACAGTTATATTGATATGCATGTTTGTTACTCATAATCACTAAAGCCACAGTAAAAGTATTTTAGTATCTAGAATCTATGCTCTTTAAAAATTCACAATAAACATTTCTTCACTGTTTGTTTATAGAGCGTAAAGCTACTGGTTCAAGGAGAAACCCTGTGATTGTTTTTATATTTTTAAGAGATAACTCAAACTAAAAATAGCCAACCTTGTAATTTCGAATGAAATCCAATAAAGCACTGTAATAAGCAGTGACCACACGCGGTAGCAACACACACAAATCAATAACACAGAGGGTAGGAAGAAAAAAACGGGTCTAACAATAACATTGTCACCGGTCCCAATGTGGGAATGTGTGGCTCTGTGTACGCGGGGACCCGGTGTCTAGCCACGCGTGGAGGGGTTGGGGCGGCGGGGTTTAATCCAGGTGATCGTCTGCTGGAAGTGGTTGGGGGGACATGTCGCGGTGATCACGTGGGGAGCTTCAGCAGGACCGGTGTATGGTGGGGGAGGGAAGGGGGGAGGAAGTCCCCAATGTCTGTAGTAGAAACAAGCGTGGGTTGTATAATTATTATCATTACTGAGATACCTCAGGCACTTTTCCGTTAAGAGGGGTTAGAATTCTAGCAGACGATCGTTACACAGTAGAATCTAACAGACGACCATTATTGCAGTGGTAAAATAGCGATACTGGAAGTTTTGGCGACACGATTTTAATGACGTATTTTACCTATGGTCTACAAAAAGTTAGTCCCCCCCCCCCCCCCCCCGCAAAATAATGTCACATTTCAGACTAAAAAGCTCATGGTTGGTAAATTCGAACAACGTCTCGAGTTCAAACCCACTGGCAGATAAATCTAGATCCCCATTCAACACTAATAATTAAGAACGAAGAAGAAGACTAACCCCAACTCCCCCACCACCTTTCCAAAATTTATTTTTAGACACCAATTTCTTTCATCAACATTGAGCTGAGTCGAGATTTGGTGTACAGTGATCAATGGCAATTCAATGTGTTAAAAACTTATTTTAAAAAGGAAAATAATTGCTACATTTTACATAAGTTAACCCTCATGCCTCAGCTCTTTATTTTTTTTGGGGGGGGGGGGGGGGGGAAGAGGGGGGGAGCTAGAGTGCAGCGTTTATTTTGTGTGCACAATGTTCTTTAAGTCTTATACGAGGATGTATGTATTTTACAAAACGACTGCGCGGCAGGTTCAAACAATAGCGCATCTTAGAGGGGACATAGCCACGACCCCCCCCCCCCCTAACTGCTCCCCCCACCCCCTCTCGGGTATGACTCACTAGACATAGACTATAGCTTTATAAATGGTTATACAACGTTTTACGATGAACCATGTTGACATGATGTGCATGTAAGAGGCATTGTTTTAGTGAGGTCAATACCACCCCCACCCCATCCCTAAACTACACGCCCCTGACGTCACTCAGCAACCCAGTTCTTCCCGGCATGCTCGGAATAAGTTCTCAGAATGGACACGTTTTTTTTTTTTAACGCGTAACACCTGTATTTACTTTTCTATTTGTTTCTTACGGATTGTACAAATCCGGTTAAATAGTTCACATTCAAGACAAAAATAGAAGGCCAAGTATATCTCCTACTTGTCGTTTACACTATTTCAGTAACCTGAGTCCCCCTCCCATATTTAAAACAATTTTTATTTTATTCATGAGTTAAAGAAGATTCTCCAAAGATATTGCAGTCCTATACGATTAGTATTCTTCAGATTCTTTTCTATTTGTTTTTTTTTTAAAAAGACTTCCACACATGGAAAAAATGACGGTTTTTCGCGGACTTTTAGTCTTTCTCCTCCCCACCCATTCACACATCTTAACACCCCCCCCCCCCCTGCACCTAAAATGAAGTCACCTTTCAGTCTATCCCCTACACAACTACAGGTATTACTTTTTTTACTTTTTAAAACAGCTTTTACTTTCTACCTAGGTATGCAGCAGTCTTCTATGGCTCTGCTCATACTATTTCAATACTTTGTTTTATATTAGAACGTTTCGTTTTACTCAAAGTCAATCCTTTTATTACACGTTTAACTATGAACGGTTAGTTTTGTACATGTGTACCTTTTTCCAAGACCGCAGGTATGTCTTGGAAGACATCAATACACAGCCAGGGACTGGACTAACGGGAAGGTTACGGTTGATGCCCTATGCTCCACAATGCGTACAGAGGATAAAGTAAGTAAGCGGGACAAACGCACACAAAGTTATTAAAAAAGAAAGTAAAGTATCCTTTCGAGCCTGGCAGTCAATTAGGGCAGGTGGTGTAGATTTCATCTGTTTCAATGACTTCATCATAGTAAAAGTTTGTGCGGTTAGAGCTATACCCGGCCGCATTCACTTTCCCTAACGTGAGTCAGGTACCCATCAGAGCTGGGTGATCTAAGGGACGTTCCACTGACTTGAACCCGGGATTCGAACTGGAGACTTTTGGGTTAGCAGTCATATGCCCTACCACCTGACCACACTGGATGGGTGGATAGTGCAGTCAAGCGAGATGAGCTCCTTTACCACCCCTCCACAAGCATGTATTTGTTTACAAAGCTGTTTAGATACACGATCACCATCATCATCTTTTCCTTCCGGTACCCAGAACAGTTGGGGCCACAGAGACACGATACATACTTAGCCTTGTACAGCATTTTCAAACCCAATTAATCTTAACAGCAAAAAATACACCAGCCAAACCCGATTTGTGAAAAACGCTTGGGTACTTAAAGTTTACTAAACTTATTCACCCATTAAAGTAGTTGGTAGCGTTTAAATTTCAAACAGAATTAAAGAAAACTGTAACTTTTAAGGAAGACAGTTGAAACAAGGTGATCTCCCTTGAGGCGGTTCTTTCCGCATTCCGGCAGGGGCTTAAACCAACAAAGCCTTCTAGAACAGTCGAAAACTCGGGGAGGGGATGAATAGATCAAAAGGAATGGGAGGGACCGCGCGCCACCCGTTTAAGCGGTCACACTCATTTCACACAGCTAACAAAAAATTGTGGATTTTGGGGACAATAGCGGAACAATGTTACTGTTTCTTCAGTGGTATCTTTGCCGTTTGCTGACGTAGGAGGGGTGATCAGGTTGTGGGGGAGGGGGCGGAAGTGAAGAGGGGGTGGGGGATTAGATAAATAGAAGCTTAAAGCCATGTAGTGTGTGACCTGGACAGCGTGTAGTGTTGTGAGTGGAGGTGGTTGCAATAGTGGTGGAGTTGGAATGAGGGTTTCCGATGGGCGGAATTGATATTCATCCCACGGTATTTAAATTTATTTGGATGTAAAAGTTAAGAGATGAGCGGGGAACAGAAATAGATCTAATATAATACAAGGCTTGGTGGGGGATTGTTAAACATTATAACTCAATTGATTGATTTTTAATTAAAAATAATTATAAAATTGATAATAGAACTTTATTTTTAAAGGTTGCATTATTAGCAGAGTTTCTTCCAGGCATCTCTTCGGGGGGCCCCGAAAATTTCAAGTGCCCCCCCCCCTCCCCCCCGAGAAAAAAGTCTGGAAGAAACACTGATTATTAGACACGGTGACCACTAATCCCAGAAGTGTATTTTGAAGTCCCGTGCTCATGTAAAGCCACGTTATTGTAGACTACTATTACGCCCCCCCCCCCCACCACCAAAACCCAAATACAGAACTTAGTCACACACGTAAATGGGCCTACAACATTAAAACCACCGTTGGTACTTTTGTTTCTGTTGGAGTCATTTGTCAGAAGCCACGTCGTCGGGGATTATTTTGTCTGGAGCTGTATTGTCGTTGGTCCTTTCGCTTGAAGAGAGAGCTTATCGGATGCCATGGTTTCGGAAAGTGTGACCGCGAGCTATATCAAGAACCCTTTTATATGAAGCCAAACTGTCGAGGTCCCCGTTTAAGGAAGCAATTTTGGGGCTATTTAATTAAGGGCCAATATGAATTAGTTCATTTGGGATAAATTAACAATAAACGGCACATTATTCAGCATTTTCAAAATATCAATCCATGGATTCAAACAAGTTTGGTATGCGCACAACATATCTCTCATATAAACACAGCTAAACTTAAACACAAACCCTAGCTATTTCTTTAGCTATTGCTAACTTAATATATGTGTTTTAAAAAAATGAAGTCAATATTTGATATTTGCTAGGATGTATCACTAGTCATTTGCGCATGCGCCGTTCTATGTACTTCCGGTATGGATGTATTTGTTCAACCCACGGATCCCCGTCCGTGTGTTTATCCAAAGCAGATAATTGGCCAGGTTTTTTCACCTTAGAGGCTAATTTAGGTTTCAAGTGTATGGTATTGATTGCAAGATTGTGCAAGCATTACGTGTCTGGTGTGACTTATAATTTTATGAAGAAATTCAAGTTGAACGGTTATTATATTCATAATGAAATAAGTATTAAAATAAATAACTGTATCTGGAAAGGATTTGTAAAAATATAACGGAGTTTTGCTAGTTTGCTTATCGCACAATGTCACATGGTGTATTATGGAGTGAGAAATGTGTGATGGTGTTGCGTGTGTGGGCATGTGGTTGTTGTGTGTGAGTGTTTTGATGTACGATGTGTCGATGTGGGGTGTGTCGGTGTGGATAAATTGTGTGTATTTGTGGCTGTTGTGTGGGTATGTAGATGTGTGGTTGGTATGTGGTTGTTGTGTTGACTGTATTGACTGTATTGATGTGTGAAATGTGTGCATTTTGTGTGGGGTATGTGGCTGTTGTTTTGATTATATGAAAGCTGTGTGTGATGTGTGGGTTGTGTGTGGTGTATATGACTGTTGTGTTGATGATATAAATGTTGTGTGTGTGATGTAAGGGTTGTGTGGGAATATGTGGATGTTGTGTTGATTACATGAATGCTGTGTGTGACGTGTGGGTTTTGTGTGGGCCTTGCGAGTACAGCGTATCACCCTGATTATACTAATTATCACTCTTAATTATCTTGATTGGGATATCAGCTTGGCGTGTTATTGCTAGCTTGACGCGCTGTTTTTTACCCCGTGGGGTGGAAGGTTACTCCATGTTAATTATAGGGTGAAAGTCATTAGGCGCTCATTAATTGGGACAGTGGCTGTCAGTTGACAATTATTAGCAGACACAATGGCGTCAAGTTTTTTTTTTCTCTTAAATATCGTCAACATAAGGTGTGGGGTTTTTATGGCTATTAGCTAATGATAACAGGGTTGCCGTTCTATAGCTGTTATCAAATTTATCAGCTATATATCAGCGCATGTAAACAGCCGCTTTTTCCAAGCAGGTAGTATGTGTTGTCAGCTATGTATCAGGTAACGGCAACAAAGTATGGCTGGTATTATTGTGGCCATTATTATCACAGTTGATAAACAACTAATAAATAACCCTTCGAGACTGAATCAACTCTCTCCTATCCGAGTGTTTTTCAGTACGTGGAAACCTCACATACACTAAAGTTATTTTATGTGTGTCCAATTATGAATTGGTAATACTTCATCACTGTGTATTGATCACCATCAATGTGTGTAATTTGGCGATTTACTTGAAGTAATGTAGAGTAAAAATGGTACCTCCTTAGGAATGTATTATATAATGTAAGTTATCAACCTACTAAATCAATTATCTACCAGTCATCTAGAATATCAAGTCGGCAATCGACAATCCTGTAATATATCAATTTTACAATCAATCAACCCTCCAATCTATCAGTTTTACAATCTATCAACCCTCCAACCTATTAATGTTGCAATCACTAAACTCTCCAATTTTTTAAACCCAGCAATCTTTCAATCCCCCAATCTCTCAACTCAACAACCAACCAGCTTCCTATGTACCAACCCCCATACTACCAACAACCCAATCTACAAATCAAGCAAACTATCAACCTACAAAACCACACCCCACCTACCCACAAAACTTCCAACACAGCAAAAATGCCATCCCGCAACCCATATTATTATGCAGGAGAAAACCCATTATGTTTTGGTACATAAGGCATGTCAAACTGGTTTTAAGTGCATCTGTACGACATGTTTATTGCAGGTTTATGATATGTCGTTTGTTGGTGTTGGCGTCACTGGGTGGGTGCCGTCTGCTTCTCGTTCGTGGAGAGTGGTAGAGGTGGTGTAGTGTTGTATTGTGCCATTGTGGAGGGTGGTGGTGGTAGTAGTATATTAGGTCGCTTTTGGACCGCATTTTTGGCGGAGGAGCGGATGGGGAGGAGCAATGACATATAGCAAAATACTCCCACCACCAGGAGGTGGTGGTGGTGGTGAAGGGACAATGACATATAGCAAAATACTACGCCAACTGCCGGAGGAGTCTACGCCAACTGCCGGAGGAGCGGTGGTGGTGGTGGTGGTGGCGGGACAACGAGATATAGTAAAATACTACGCCAACTGGCGTTGACGGAGGAGCGGAGGGTGGGTCACCTTTTGGTGACCTTGTGACGTAATCAGTGACATTATGACGTAATCATTGACCTTGTGACGTAATCATTGACCTAGTTACGTAATTTTAATGTGTTTTTTAATGAGTTTTAATGAATTTTTAAAATTTTAATTAGTTTATTATTAACGAGTTACGTAATTTGATTATTTGTTTACTTTTTTTAATTGTTTAATTTGTTGTTTACTTGTTTAATTTAATTACTTTGTTTATATTGTGTAATTTTTATTAACGAGTTACGTAATTTGATTATTTGTTTACTTTTTAATTATTTTTATTGACGAGTTACGTAATTTGATTATTTGTTTACTTTTTATTATTTTTATTTTGTTTATTTTTAATTTTATTTAATTTTATAATTATTTAAATTATTATTAACTAGTTACGTAATTTGATTTTAATTACTTTTGTTTATTTATTTATTTGATATATTTCTTTTCTTTGTTGTTTAATGTTGTTTATTTATTTGAATGTATGTATGTTTTAAATAAAAGACTAACACTAGCATGTACTAGAACAGTCTTTGTATAGGGACCATTCTCCAACACAACGAACGTTACAAAAATAGAACATCCATTAAAGATAACGATCAGCCACAGCTGTTACGTATCGACCCGCCCGCGAAGTTTTCTCACCGCTGCCCGTTTTAATGGGAATGTATTGATCGCAGCCGCTGGCCCATCACACCTAATTAAATTTTTGTTATGCTTCACCGAGTTTCCCCCGCTCGATTGACAGCTGTGCAACAGCTGTTGTGCGACAGCTGGTGGTGTAATTAGGTTGAGCAACCGGACATTACCTTGTTGGTTTTCTAGTACGCGTATGCTACACGTATACACACACACACACACACACACTAAATTAGAACAAAAGTCTTCTTATATTTTTATTTGTTTATTAACGTTTTTCCAATTCATCAAAGGCTTTTAAAATTTCATCCTGTAAACTTAATAGGCGCTCAAAGCAGACGCGACTCATACTAACACCAGAATTTGTAGGAAAATTGGGCAGACGGAGGGGGAGGGAGGGGGAGGGGGAGAGGGGGAGTGGATTTGATTTTTTAATTAGTTTAATTTTTTAAATTTTAATTTTGTAATTTTAATGTATTATTTTTATTAATTTTTATTAACGAGTTACGTAATTTGCTTATTTGTTTGAAATTCATTTCAATTAATTTGATTTTAATTACTTTGTTTAATTTATTTGATATATTTCTTTTCTTTGTTGTTTAATTTGTTGGTTTGTTTATTTGATTGTATGTATGTTTAATAGTAAACGGAGAGGGGTGAGGGTGGTTTAGACCGATGGTCGGGGATTGAGAGGGATGGTCGGGGTTGAGGGTAGGGGTGTGCTATTGTAGACAAAAGTAGAAAGTTCTTTGTGTCCTGACTTCGATTTAACCACAGCTGTTACTCATTACCGACAGCTGTTACGTATCGATCCGCCCGTGAACCTCCCCTGCACGGCCCGTGGTTGCTTAATAGCGGGTTCACTGAAGCGATCACTGCAGGTAATTAAGCGAAGCCATTAAGTGCGGGCGACAGGGGGACTTAGTGCGTTGGTACGTGAGGTATGCGGGGGTAGACATGTTTTTTTACAAGTCTGGAAAAGTAATTAAGTTTTTTATGACCGTTCCGATTTTCTTTTGATCTGACCACCACACACATACGCGCGCGCGCGCGAAATTCATACTAGGTCGATAAAGGCGGAGAGAACTTATAGGTATACATTATCATGGTGACAACAAAAGCGATCCTTATTTTATTTACATGAAAGCGTGTTTTCCAAAAAGTGTCGCCATGCCGTTGTCATTTTCGCAGCGGGGTTTATTTTAAGTGCACCTCGTGCACGCTTGTTTACATTTTAAAAGTCGTGTCGCGTGTCTTCCCTAATAGAGAATTGAGAGGAAAGACAACTGTTCTAAAATTAGAACAGCCTTGTTTACAGCCACGAGTAGCGTCCCTTGTGAAAAAACTCGCGTCAGAATCCTTAACTAAACATTCAATTTCTTTAACAAGTTAAAAAATAATTTAGGAAGACAAGGGTTAACAACATTAGACGCCACCGTTTTTGTTTCCTGTGACGACAAGGCACAATACACTTTTGTATTTTATCTCTCAAGTAGAGGGGTGGGATATTTTTTTCTTTGTAAGCGTGTTGTAAACAATAGGTAGAGGAAGCGATTACTAGGTAAGAGGGGGGAGAACGTGACGTACATCGCGATATTTGAAAACAGGGCGATGTTTAACCTCAACCAAAAAAGGCAATGAACCTAGAAGGAAGACGAATATATATCTTAGGCTTGCAGCAGATTACCTTCCCATGTTCGCTTTAGTATTACAGTTTTCATCAAACTTCTTTTTGACTTGAACTTCTTTAATTTTTAAGAAAGTTTACTTATACATATTACATTACGTCTAATGACAATTTTTTATTTTTACCACTCAATGTATTTTGTTTTTCTATATCTTACATTGTCATCTTAATTTTTGATCACCTTAGTAAAAATTTGCTTAAGATTATAAAATTCAAGTTTTAAAAAACAACAACGTTATAGTACGTCGTGTCAAATGACACACCGTTTAAAATGTCTACATTTAAAGTTCACCAAAATAATGACGTAAAAACTAAATATGATATGACGTTAGCATACATATCATTCAATCTAATCACTCTAAAGTACAAATCAATAATTTTGATTGATTAAGGGGCTGGGTGAGTTATTTTTATCGCTATTCGCCCTTCCCCTTCCCTTTGTCCGCAACCCCTTTCCCCTTCTCCCATCCAACCTTGCGTCATCACACTAACCTCAATACCAACCGCTAGATAAGCAGACCGTACTACTACCCACACTATACCTATTCCATTTAAGAGACAAAGGCTGTATGACAATCCTACAGACAAATATTTATTCAACTAATATCACAACCCCCTAGAAACCACTCCAACAGACTGGGATACATAACTTGTAGACACCACTCCTCGTTGAATATCTCTTGCACCCTACCTACATCGACAACTTTGTCCGCCGCCCTCGCCCCCGTCCCTAAACACCTGCTTGATAAACAGACCGTACCTCTACCCACACTATTACTTGGACAGACAAAGTAACAGACAAATATTTATCCCCCTTCGTTTACTGTCACAAGTGACAACGTTCCCATCCAACTCCGAAACATCCATGTAACAATTTTGAAACCTGTCTTGTTGAAAACAAAGACCGTCCCACTCTAGTGTAAACGCTACCCCGACCAACTCCGAAACAGAGATGGCCCCCGTTTGAAACCTGCCTCGGTGAAAACAAAATCCTTTCTACTCTAGTATAGAATCGACCCCTAACACTTCCAAAACATCCCTGGACCAACCTTGAAACACCCCTCGGTGAAACCCAAACTCCCCCGACGCTAGTTTAAACTCTTCCCTCATCACTTCAAAAACATCCCTGTACCAACTTTAAAACACGCCTCGGTGAAACCCAAACTCCCCCGACGCTAGTTTAAACTCCACACCAATCGATTCCAAAACATGCCTGTAACAACTTTGAAACCGGCCTCGGTGAAAACAAAAACCATCCCACCGTAGTATAGACTCAGCCCCTAACACTTCCAAAATATGCCTGTACTAACTTTGAAACCACCCTCGGTGAAAACTTCACCGACCCTAGTATGGACTCTACACCTACCGATTCCAAAACACGCATGTTCCGAGTTCAAAACCAACCTTCACCGACACTAGTATGAACTCGGCTACCAACAATTCCAAAACATGCATGTTCCGAATTCAAAACCAACCTTCACCGACACTAGTATGAACTCGGCTACCAACAATTCCCAAACATGCATGTACCAACTTTCCAACCTGCCTCAGTGCTAACAAAATTCCCCGACCCTAGTATGAACTCGACTGCCAACAATTCCTAAACATCCATGTACCAACTTTGTAACCTGCCTCGGTGAAAACTTCACCGACCTTAGTTTAACTCTCCCTAACAATTCCAATGATGCATGTACGAACTTTGTAACCTGCCTCGGTGAAAACACCCCCGTCCCTAGTATGAACTCTAGACCTACCGATTCCAAAACATGCATGTTCCGAGTTCAAAACCAACCTTCACCGACACTAGTATGAACTCTAGACCTACCGATTCCACAACATACATGTTCCGAGTTCAAAACCAACCTTCACCGACACTAGTATGAACTCTAGACCTACCGATTCCACAACATACATGTTCCGAGTTCAAAACCAACCTTCACCGACCCTAGTATGAACACGGCCCCTAACAATTCCAAGGATGCATGTACCAACTTTACAACCTGCCTCAGTGTTAGCAAAACTCCCCGACCCTAGTATGAACTCTACCCCTGTCCATTCCTAAACATGCATGTCCCAACTTTGTAACCTGCCTCGGTGAAAACCTCACCGACCCTAGTATGGACTCTCTACCTATCAATTCTAAAACATGAATGTACCAACTTCGAAACATCCCTCTGTGTTAACAAAACTCCCCCGACCCTACTATAGACTCGACCCCTAACAATTCCAAAACATGCATGGTCTAGCTTCGAACCTGCCTCGGTGAAAACGTCACCGACTCGTGTATAAAATCTGTCCCAACCAACTCCAAACCTTCCCTAGGCACCCGAATAAAAATAACTCACCCAGCCCCTTAATCAATCAAAATTATTGATTTGTACTTTAGAGTGATTAGATTGAATGATATGTATGCTAACGTCATATCATATTTAGTTTTTACGTCATTATTTTGGTGAACTTTAAATGTAGACATTTTAAACGGTGTGTCATTTGACACGACGTACTATAACGTTGTTGTTTTTTAAAACTTGAATTTTATAATCTTAACTCTTTACAATTCTCAGGTTTTGTAGAAAAATATTGGAGTACACTGGTCCCAATTGTAAAATGTCCACTAGACATTATTAAACAAGGAAAGTATATAGTGTTATGCACCATTCTTTAGGTAATTGAATAGAGAATCAGCAGAGATTTAAAAATCCAATGTAGCAGGTAGGGCCTGGAGGGCACAATTAATTAATTAATTAATTAAATTTGATTTTACTTTTTTAAAAACAATTACATGAAAAACACCAAGAACAAAAAAAATAAGCCAAGTCATATAATGAAACAAAGTAATGTTTATTGGATAGATAAATCATTTCTGCATTTAAAAAAGGTGATGTGATGCATTTAGGACAAGAACTAAAAAAAATATACAATAAACAATAACATGACCTGTGCAAGGGGAAATAAGTAAAAAAATTATAAAAAAGTAATCTGCAAAGAAATTAATATAAAATAGGATAAGGCTATTGATAACAAAATAAAAACAACAAGATTCAAGAAGATTCATGAAATTATAACAAACAGTTACTCTTTTTGTGAATACAGATATGTATCACAAGTGCGATACTTAGTGCTGACCCCCCCCCCCCCATATTTATTACTTACAATCCTGAATACTAATTGCTTGATCAACATACAACTGTGTATAATTACCTCCTACCTATATTCTGCTGTTTACCTTTACTGAACCATTAGCTGTCTTAAAGCTTGACATCACAGACTGTTTTATTATCCCGCCACTCAACTGTTACAATGTCACCCTCGCTAAACCATAGCATGTCACCTCTTTTTGAAACTTTTTCAAAAGACCTATCTTTTAGGGCAATAAGAATACCTTTCCTATTTTTATAATTGTGCTACAAACACCAATTTCACATTTAAAAGATCTTTAAATAGTTTAAGTTTAGTGTACAAGTTGTTAAAAAATAAAAGATATACCGCACGCAAGACTGATTGTGACAATATGGTTACTACATCATAAGATAAGCAAGAGGTGGAAGTCTGTGGTGTCTTGTCTTCAAACATCAGCAAACCTAAAAAAAGAACTCATCTATAGATCTATAGTTAAATTTTACCACCTTTTGGAAATAGGTCTTGTAAGTCCACAGTGTGCTGCATAATGCTTGGTATACATAACAATTGTCTTCACCATATCCACTGTAAAGTACAGCTTGACGAAATGACACAGGGCTCCCCTAGCAGCTCTTTTAGTTAAAATGTCCCCATTGACTAAGATGTGTTCTGTGTTTCTTAGCAGGTTGGAATTTAGGATCTGGAGGTCCACCATCTACATCAGGATGCTGTCTTGGGTCTGAAATCAAAACATAAAATATATGTTGACTTGGCTAGATGATTTATTATAAATATAGGCCTAACGCTAATACTTAGAATATAAAATAGTGTAGGCCTAATAGCTATAAAAACAAGAGAATATTGAAATACTTAAAATATATATTAGAAACTAAGCAACTATAGCTAGTTAACAGTGAATACAAAGCAGAAATATTTAGACAAAGCTACAAGATGCTAGAGCATACACTGTAAACAGCTCCTTAGCAACCATTTTTTTTTATTTACTGGTGTGAATGGTGCATTTTATTTTAATTTTATTTAATATTTTATAAATAATATAAATACTTCATATTATATCGATATTTTCAGAAGAGGCTGGTGTAATTAATATGAGTGTTTGTTATAATGATTAATTTCATGGTGGGGCAAATCGGGCAATTTAATTAAAAATGTTCAGTCTTAACATTGAAAAAAAAAAAGTTGTCAACTCACCGATGACAGTCCCTATGTTGTGTAGAGTGATTAACTGAGATATTTCCCAAATCATCGTTTGAATCTTCAAATTCTGTTTCCACAATATCTTCATCAGACGATTCATCACAAAAACTCATATCACTTGCGGTGTTAAACATTTTATTTTCATTTAATTCGAAGAGTCTGTCTGAAATCGACTTCACTAAAAATCCAAAATGGCGTAAGCAAGGCATGCTCGGTTCAAGTGTTTTCTTTCGCTTTTTTCATAATAAGAAAATAAGTTTCGCATTTTATGTGTGCTTTTTATAAAAGCTAAAACAATTAGGAAAATAATGCAATTTAAAAAAAATAAAAAAGCTTAGTTATTATTATTAAAAAATACACATTTCTGCGTCGATCTTATAAGAACGATAGCTAAGGGAGATAATTGAAAAGAGTTAAGCAAATTTTTACTAAGGTGATCAAAAATTAAGATGACAATGTAAGATATAGAAAAACAAAATACATTGAGTGGTAAAAATAAAAAATTGTCATTAGACGTAATGTAATATGTATAAGTAAACTTTCTTAAAAATTAAAGAAGTTCAAGTCAAAAAGAAGTTTGATGAAAACTGTAATACTAAAGCGAACATGGGAAGGTAATCTGCTGCAAGCCTAAGATATATATTCGTCTTCCTTCTAGGTTCATTGCCTTTTTTGGTTGAGGTTAAACATCGCCCTGTTTTCAAATATCGCGATGTACGTCACGTTCTCCCCCCTCTTACCTAGTAATCGCTTCCTCTACCTATTGTTTACAACACGCTTACAAAGAAAAAAATATCCCACCCCTCTACTTGAGAGATAAAATACAAAAGTGTATTGTGCCTTGTCGTCACAGGAAACAAAAACGGTGGCGTCTAATGTTGTTAACCCTTGTCTTCCTAAATTATTTTTTAACTTGTTAAAGAAATTGAATGTTTAGTTAAGGATTCTGACGCGAGTTTTTTCACAAGGGACGCTACTCGTGGCTGTAAACAAGGCTGTTCTAATTTTAGAACAGTTGTCTTTCCTCTCAATTCTCTATTAGGGAAGACACGCGACACGACTTTTAAAATGTAAACAAGCGTGCACGAGGTGCACTTAAAATAAACCCCGCTGCGAAAATGACAACGGCATGGCGACACTTTTTGGAAAACACGCTTTCATGTAAATAAAATAAGGATCGCTTTTGTTGTCACCATGATAATGTATACCTATAAGTTCTCTCCGCCTTTATCGACCTAGTATGAATTTCGCGCGCGCGCGCGTATGTGTGTGGTGGTCAGATCAAAAGAAAATCGGAACGGTCATAAAAAACTTAATTACTTTTCCAGACTTGTAAAAAAAACATGTCTACCCCCGCATACCTCACGTACCAACGCACTAAGTCCCCCTGTCGCCCGCATTTAATGGCTTCGCTTAATTACCTGCAGTGATCGCTTCAGTGAACCCGCTATTAAGCAACCACGGGCCGTGCAGGGGAGGTTCACGGGCGGATCGATACGTAACAGCTGTCCGTAATGAGTAACAGCTGTGGTTAAATCGAAGTCAGGACACAAAGAACTTTCTACTTTTGTCTACAATAGCACACCCCTACCCTCAACCCCGACCATCCCTCTCAATCCCCGACCATCGGTCTAAACCACCCTCACCCCTCTCCGTTTACTATTAAACATACATACAATCAAATAAACAAACCAACAAATTAAACAACAAAGAAAAGAAATATATCAAATAAATTAAACAAAGTAATTAAAATCAAATTAATTGAAATGAATTTCAAACAAATAAGCAAATTACGTAACTCGTTAATAAAAATTAATAAAAATAATACATTAAAATTACAAAATTAAAATTTAAAAAATTAAACTAATTAAAAAATCAAATCCACTCCCCCTCTCCCCCTCCCCCTCCCTCCCCCTCCGTCTGCCCAATTTTCCTACAAATTCTGGTGTTAGTATGAGTCGCGTCTGCTTTGAGCGCCTATTAAGTTTACAGGATGAAATTTTAAAAGCCTTTGATGAATTGGAAAAACGTTAATAAACAAATAAAAATATAAGAAGACTTTTGTTCTAATTTAGTGTGTGTGTGTGTGTGTGTGTATACGTGTAGCATACGCGTACTAGAAAACCAACAAGGTAATGTCCGGTTGCTCAACCTAATTACACCACCAGCTGTCGCACAACAGCTGTTGCACAGCTGTCAATCGAGCGGGGGAAACTCGGTGAAGCATAACAAAAATTTAATTAGGTGTGATGGGCCAGCGGCTGCGATCAATACATTCCCATTAAAACGGGCAGCGGTGAGAAAACTTCGCGGGCGGGTCGATACGTAACAGCTGTGGCTGATCGTTATCTTTAATGGATGTTCTATTTTTGTAACGTTCGTTGTGTTGGAGAATGGTCCCTATACAAAGACTGTTCTAGTACATGCTAGTGTTAGTCTTTTATTTAAAACATACATACATTCAAATAAATAAACAACATTAAACAACAAAGAAAAGAAATATATCAAATAAATAAATAAACAAAAGTAATTAAAATCAAATTACGTAACTAGTTAATAATAATTTAACTAATTATAAAATAAAATAAAATTAAAAATAAACAAAATAAAAATAAAAAGTAAACAAATAATCAAATTACGTAACTCGTCAATAAAAATAATTAAAAAGTAAACAAATAATCAAATTACGTAACTCGTTAATAAAAATTACACAATATAAACAAAGTAATTAAATTAAACAACAAGTAAACAACAAATTAAACAATTAAAAAAAGTAAACAAATAATCAAATTACGTAACTCGTTAATAATAAACTAATTAAAATTTTAAAAATTCATTAAAACTCATTAAAAAACACATTAAAATTACGTAACTAGGTCAATGATTACGTCACAAGGTCAATGATTACGTCATAATGTCACTGATTACGTCACAAGGTCACCAAAAGGTGACCCACCCTCCGCTCCTCCGTCAACGCCAGTTGGCGTAGTATTTTACTATATCTCGTTGTCCCGCCACCACCACCACCACCACCGCTCCTCCGGCAGTTGGCGTAGACTCCTCCGGCAGTTGGCGTAGTATTTTGCTATATGTCATTGTCCCTTCACCACCACCACCACCTCCTGGTGGTGGGAGTATTTTGCTATATGTCATTGCTCCTCCCCATCCGCTCCTCCGCCAAAAATGCTGTCCAAAAGCGACCTAATATACTACTGGTGGTAGGGGTGGTGTGGTGGTAGATTCGGTGTAGTGGTAGGGTAGGTGAGGTGTGGTGGTGGTGTGATGGTATGGGTGGTGTGGTGGTAGGGGTGGTGTAGTGTTGTATTGTGCCATTGTGGAGGGTGGTGGTGGTAGGGGTGGTGTGGTGGTAGGGTTGGTTTAGTGGTAGGGTTGATGTAGTGGTAGGGTAGGTGAGGTGAGGTGTGGTGGTGGTGTGGTGATAGGGGTGGTGTGGTGGTGGTGTGGTGGTAGGGGTAGTGTGGTGGAAGGGGTGTTGTAGTGTTATATTGTGCCATTGTGGAGGGTGGTCGTGGTAGGGGTGGTGTGGTGGTAGGATTGGTGTAGTTGTAGGGTTGGTGTAGTGGTAGGGTAGGTGAGGAGTGGTGGTGGTGTGGTGGTAGGGGTGGTTTGGTGGTAGGGGTGGTGTGGTGTGGTGGTAGGGCAGGTGTAGTGGTAGGGGTGGGGTGGTGTGGTGTGGTGGTGGGGCAGGTGTGGTAGTAAGGGTGGTGTGGTGGTATGTGGTGTGGTGATGGAGGCGGAGTGGTGGTAGGGGTGGGGTGGTGTGGTGGTACGTGATGTGGTGGTAGGGTGGTGTGGTGGTAGGGGTGGTGTGGTGGTAGGTGATGTGGTGGTACGGGTGGTGTGGTGGTAGGGGTGGTGTGGTGGTAGGGCAGGTGTGGTGGTAGGGGTGGTGTGGTGGTAGGTGGTGTGGTAATGGAGGCGGAGTGGTGGTAGGGGTGGTGTGGTGGTAGGTGATGTGGTGGTAGGGGTGGTAGGTGTGGTGTGGCGGTAGGGCTGGTGTAGTGGTAGGGGCGGGATGGTGTTGTGGTAGGTGGTGTTGTGATGGAGGCGGAGTGGTGGTAAGGGTGGTGTGGTGGTAGGTGGTGTGGTGGTAGGGGTGGTGTGGTGGTAGGGGTGGTGGCGGTGGAGGCGGAGGCGGAGTGTTGTTAAATGTGGTGTGGTGTCAAATTGTTGTTGGGTGGTGGTGGTGGTGTGGTGGTAGGGGTGGTAATTGTGGTGAAAGTAATGGTGTGGTGTTAGCAAGGTTACCGTTGTGTGTGGCAGTGGCAGATGTGGTTGTAGGTGTCTTTAGGTGGCAGGGATGGTGTGGTGGTAGTGGTGGTGTGGTGGAGACGATGGGTGTATTGGAGTACAACATTATGTTGTATAAGAAAAAAATGTGTCACTCTCTGTCCGGATTTTTAGTGGCGACATTTACCGTGTGGGCGTGCTAGAGACGGGGGGGGGGGGGGGGGGGCAAGAGGCTGACTGATAAGATTGGATAGGTATGGTGGGAGAGGGGCAATTTACTAAAGTTTAAAGTTCACTGTATATGATTTACTTTAACTAACAGAATCAACAAAGTGCGCTGTTTATTAAATCTACTTCGTATTTAAAGTAAAACAACCTTGATCTGATTATGAATAGGACAGATGAAGTAGAGTTCACATGTTTCTGTCAATACATTATGTGAAGAGTGAGGTTATCTCCAAACCCTATCTCCTTTGCTTGTCGTGACTTGAGTTAGGTACCTGTCAGAGCTGGGGAACTTGGGACAATGCAGGTAGCAGCCGTGTACCCTACCACTCGACCACGCCATTCCTTACAACAAACATCAAGACTAATTGTCTCCGAGAATGTCATAGGCCTAGATCTGCCCGTCTATTCAAGTTTAATGTCTTGTAATTAATGTATTAATTAATCTATTAATTTAATAGATTATAATTAAAAATAACTTTAGATTAAGTTAAAATATAGCTTTGGATCAGTTTCTGTCAAGCATCTCTTCTGAGAAAAATGTCTGAAAGAAACCCTTTATAGGATTGTAGATGAATTAAACCTACTTCCACAAGTTTATTTTTATTTGTTACCAAAAATATTGTAAAACAAGGTCATAACCAGCAGTCAGTTTTAATTCAAGGGAAATAATCAAAATAATTCGCTCGCAGTAAATATTTTATAATTATGCTTCTTTTATTTTCATTTTAAATTCATTTTGTGACGTTAATTATTGTTTTTATCTTTTTAAAAAGTAACAAAGTGTAAAAACGATTTTAAAATGTATGATACTTATAAAAAAGGGATATTTGACTCAAATTCTACTATAGACCAACCTTAAAGACTAAATCTCTTACCGATAACTACCCTTAGACATTAAATTGTGTCAATGCTGGATCATCATTGCAATTGCGTTTATGAACGTTAATTTTTTTACCTTTCAAAGTATGTTGGATTTGATTATTTTTAATTATAAAACAATAACAAGCATCTACCGAATGTTTTATCATTTCCTGAACTCAATCAAGTTTGTTCTTTAATAATCTGGGTTTATACACTTGTGTCTACAATATTGCCCTTAAAGTGGCATACCGCTTCTGATATGTCAAAAGTTACTTTTGTGATGTGTAAATTGCCTCGACAAAAAAAAAAAAAAAAAAACAAAAAAAAAAAAAAAAACAAGTGCATTGCATCTAAAGTCTTAACATAAAATTATTCATCCACTCTTCCATCATTGAGTAGGCCTATGTTTTTAGCACTAAATTGTTTGAGTCGCCATTTTCATGTTTCCGTAATAAAATACATAATAAATAGTCACAAGTTATACCTTCATAAAAACACATGTGCAGAGTTCTCCAAATTTTTAATTTTTGAATTGTTAGCACAACCAGTGTGTCTTCTCTTTAAAGGTGTAGAAATGTAATAATTAAATGAAATATTGGACCGGAATTTAACATGAACTATTAGTAGGGCCCACAAGACGCAAAATACGAATCATGTCTTAAACATACTGTAAGTCAAGACACAACATATGGCTCACTGTCTTAAACAAGCTGTAGGTCAAGCTATACTATGCAGCTTGTGTGATGTGCTGTGTTGTGGTACTCACCCTGACAGACGGCCGTTGGGTCATCCTCACACCCCTCCTCATCCTCCTGGAGGTCAGGGTCACAGAGGTGAAAGGAGGGGAAGTAGGGAGGGGGCGGGTCGTAGCTGTCCTCACAGTTCCAGGCTTGAATGGGGCATCTGTAGCGGACACGGTAGCCATGCCTAGGCCCTAGGGAAACACAGACGTCACATATTTCATGTCACATATTAAATGTCACAAATTTCACGTCATAAATTACAAGTCTCATATTTACTGTCACATATGTATAATTCATGTAAAACTGCATGTCATAATTTACATAACATATTCCACACCACTTATGTTATGTCACATAAATTATGCCCTAAATTACATATAACATATTATGTCACAAAATAAATTTAAATGTAAATTATAGTACCAAATATATTCACAATATTATTAAAATTATAAATAATTACGGTAAATGTATTAAAAATAATAGTTATTTTTTTTCTAAATTGACCTAACAACTTTACACACGAGACCTGAAATTAGGTCGTCGCCCCGTGCTACCCCCGCCGCCGCTCCCCCTAGAGACGCCACTGCCAGTAATGTCCTCTCCTGCGCTGACCAAATCCCCGTACCAACAGTGTTTGCTGGAGTCCTTCATCAAATGTTGATACGCCGCCTGCCGGGGACTGACCGCTGTGTGGGCGCAAACCCCGGGCGGCAGGGGGCAGACGTGTGTACAGCACAGGGGGCGGGGGCGGTCGATTGTTTAATGCCGCGTGTTAACAAACAGGCGCCACATTTTTCAGATGGTCTTATTTTTATGTCAACTGAGCACGTCACAAAGTTGCTGGCTGTGTTGTTCAATCACTACCTCGATGTGTCCACGTGTTTTAAAGCACCACATGCTTTTTTTAAAAATATATTTATCATCAAAAGTGACAAAAAGCTTAACAATGTACATAATAATTTGGGTTTTCTCGGGGGGGGGGGGGTGGAATTATTTGACGCCGTGAATTTTTTCCGGGGGTTGGGGGGTGGGTATGAAAGCATTGCCGACTAGAGTGGATCGGTTAGAGTGGTTACAAACTTGTCGCTGTGTACTGCTATGTGAGGCCTCGTACATTTTAGCTTCTTACACCTAATCTACTCACCTTCTTTGGTGTAAACTAAACATAACTAAGACTAATGCATGTGTTTAATTCTGCTCATCTAACTTGACTTATATTGAACATTATGTGTACTCACCTTTAAGAACATGGGACTCGGCTCCTCCCATGATAAGAAACGTTTGACTCACAATCTTGTCATTATCGTATCCCTACTTGTCATTATCGCATCCCTACTTGCCTTTATGCTGCCTTAAAATCCAAATCTCGGCTGTTTAATCCACTACAACGTATTTTAGTTTTAAATATCTCAATGCCGGGGTTGTGTTGACATAAATTCATGTTGTATCGTCCAATACAAACAAGAGAAAGGTATGAAACCGGTCCTACACATTAGGTCTAAAGCACGCGGTAGGCAATAGTCAAGTCACATCCTTTACATCTAAATACCTCATTGGATTACAGCTATTTCTTGTTTTAAGTGTCCACTGCTAGTTATAAAATATTAGAGTTCTTTCTTACCCACTTTGACAGCAATGTTGAGAATGTCATAACTTTGTGTCAGTAGTCAGTAGTACTTATATCTTATAACTTAACAATCATGTAACCCTCACCACGTCGCGAAGTGTAAGAAATAAAACTTGACCACGCTAAAACAGTGGGTCTGTGCTATTATGCCTGCACCGCCTTATAAATTATACTTCAAGGTAATAACAGCTACTAAAACTTATAACTGTAGTCATGTGATTGTATGACTGTAGGCCTTGGAATACCTAATCCAGACGAAGGCTACCCTGTTGAGCACGTTGAGTTCACGATATCCAATCACATCTATCAATATCTAATCACATCTATCAATATCCAATCACATATATTAATTCAGATTCGGATAACACTATAATACTACTATGACGTAAGTCACATTAAGTGATGTTATTTGTCCCTAATCGATACATTACACGCAATAAAATTAAAACAGAACTTAACAGCTAACACAGCCATATGAATAAATAGGGCAACATCCTTTGAAAACAAAGACCCTTTAAGCTCTGTTTAATCCAAGAAAGAAGATATTTAGATTCGCATTTTTTACATTAAAAAGCAAAACCAGCAGACGACAGTCTGACACGACACCTGGCTGATCTGGCCATCAACCGATGTCAGGGTCAAGCTGACCCCTACCTCGGGCACTGGGCTGACCAGCGTTGTCGCGTGGGAACGGTTAAATGGGAATAACATCGAGGGCGTGCTTCAAGCGTCGCTTAGGCTATGGAGAAATTGTATAAACTTAACTCGCGTTTTCCTAAATATAGCACGGTTTCTATGGATGATGACCAGCGAAATATTTTTATTCCTATCTTTCCCCATATTATCGCAGAGGCGTAGCGAGGGGGTACATATGTCCCCTAGGGGGAGCCAAAATAGGTTTTAAAAAAATTTAAAAGCTCATTTTAGCTGCAATTTTGCATTATAAATATTAAAAAAAAATATGGGAGGCGCCAAATTGAAAGTTTGTCCCAGGGGGGGGGGGGGGGCAAATTGAAAGTTTGTCCCCGGGCGCTGGGAAGGGTCGCTACGCCTCTGGATTCTCGTTACATCACCACTTTCATCACCACTCTTCCTCCAACTCTTCCCCCTCCACACTCTACCCCAGATGTGTTGCATATTTTGGACCATCACCTCAACTTTAAATAAACAAATGTAACTCACCTATCTGGGCAAATAGAAACGTCAAGAAAAATTATTGTAGTTATACGCGCTTTTCTCTTTTACTTACTTGGTCCGTTATAAGTCGTAACCTGAGAGAAATTCCGACCACTTCTAACTGACCGATTTCTTTCAAACCCGATAACAATGCAATGTGAATATCAATTCTGACTAGATTTTAAAATTATTTTTCGTTGCCTTTTTTAATCATGAAAAATTTTGTTGATGCGTATTTTCCAGCAGCCGTTTGGTCAAGCGTCGATATGAGAAACATAAGAGAAGCATTCACAGTTCTCGGTCCTTCGTAACCCCAGCTACTCTGAGTTAAAATATCCTTCAAATCTTGCGTGATTCAGTTACATTGGAAAATAAAAATAATTCTAACACTACAGAATTTTTTAAAAAGCCAATATTACTATTAATATATATATACGAGAAAAATGGCCCGTTGAGGAAGGATACACCGGGCGCTAGGTTGATAGTGCTGTCTCTAAACTAAAACCAACCCACCCCCCACACACACCACCCCCCACCCCCACCCCTATCACCCCCACCCACCCCACACACCACCACCCCACCCCCACCCACCCACCCCCACCCCCACCCCAAAAAAAAACATGTCTACCGTCCCACGAAATATAATTATATACTTTTTTCCAGTGTCCGCCCCCTCCCCGAAAATTCTACCCCCGCCCCCGAAAATTTCAAGTACCCCCACCCCTCTCCGGGGAGGAAAAAGTCTGAAAGAAACACTGGTGTCGCGCTTAGCCACTACCCGAAGAATTGCATTAAAGAAATTGCAAGAAAACCACTTTTTAGATTAGACACATTAATTAGGCGGTAATTTTATTATAGAGTATCGATGAAGAAATTTCTTTTGAGTTGGGGAGGGGGGTGGGCTCAGACGTTCTTACGCGGGGGGTGGGGCTTCGCCCCTACCCGAAGAATTGTATGCAAGAAACTCTTCACGCAAACCATTTAGATTAGACAACATTTCCTTTTTATTCAATGTTTACGCGATAATCAATGACGTCATTATATTACTGTGTGCACTTTCCGCCTTGAGATTATTTTCAACTCTATGCTAAATGTGTCGACGTCATACTTCGTTTTTCGAATTACTATGCAGGTTTTTAATTTCCTTGTGTTTTCTCTATAGCGTTCTTGTCAGATAGAATTTTTGCTTATGTTTTCTCTAGAGCGTTCTTGTCAGACAGATAGATAAATAGATAGATACACAGACAGCGAAACTATTATTATATACGAGAAAAATGGCCCGTTGAGGAAGGATACAACGGGCGCTAGGCTGATAGTGCTGTCTCTTTTCTCTAAACTAAACCCCCCCACCCCCCCCCCCCACACACACCACCCCCCCCCCACCCCCACCCACCCCCCAAAAAAAACATGTCTACCGTCCCATTCAACGAAATATAATTATATACTTTTTCCAGTGCCCGCCCCCTCCCCGAAAATTCTACCCCCGCCACCGAAAATTTCAAGTACCTCCACACCTCTCCGGGGAAGAAAAAGTCTAAACTAAAACCACCCCACCCCCCACACACACCACCCACACACCACCCCCCACACACACACACCACCCCCCCACACACACACACCACCCCCCACCCACCCCCCCCCCCCCAAAAAAAAACATGTCTACAGTCCCATTCAACGAAATATAATTATATACTTTTTCCAGTGTCCGCCCCCTCCCCGAAAATTCTACCCCCGCCACCGAAAATTTCAAGTACCCACACCCCTCTCCGGGGAGGAAAAAGTCTAAATTAAAACCAGACGTTCTTACGCGGGGGTGGGGCTTCGCCCCTACCCGAAGAATTGTATGAAAGAAACTCTTCACGCAAACCACTTAGATTAGACCAAATTGCCTTTGTATTGAATGTTTACTCGATAATCAATGACGTCATATTAATGTGTGCACTATCCGGCTTGAGATTATTTTCTACTCTGTGCTAAATGTGTCGACGTCATACTTCGTTTTTCGAATTACTGTGCATGTTTTTATTTTCCTTGTGTTTTCTCTAGAGCGTTCTTGTCAGATAGATAGATAGATAGATAGATAGACAGACAGCGAAACTATTATATACGAGAAAAATGGCCCGTTGAGGAAGGGTACAACGGGCGCTAGGCTGATAGTGCTGTCTCTTTTCTCTAAACTAAAACCAACCCACCCCCCCACACACCACCCCCCCCACCCCCACACACCACCCCCACCCCCACCCCCCACCACACACCACCCCCACTCCCACCCCTCACCCCCACACACCACCCCCTCCACACACCGCCCCCCACCCCCCACCCCCCCCCCCCAAAAAACATGTCTACCGTCCCATTCAACGAAATATAATTATATACTTTTTCCAGTGTCCGCCCCCTCCCAGAAAATTCTACCCCCGCCCCCGAAAATTTCAAGCACCCCACCCCTCTCCGGGGAGGAAAAAGTCTGAAAGAAACACAGAAACCAACCCACCCCCCACACACCACCCCCCACCCCCCCACACACACCCCCCACCCCCCACCCCCCACACACACACACCCCCCCCACACACCACCCCCCCACCCCTCCACCACCCCCCACCCCCAAAAAAAACATGTCTACCGTCCCATTCAACGAAATATAATTATATACTTTTTCCAGTGTCCGCCCCCTCCCAGAAAATTCTACCCCCGCCCCCGAAAATTTCAAGTACCCCCACCCTCTCCGGGGAGGAAAAAGTCTGAAAGAAACACTGAAACCAACCCACCCCCCACACACCACCCCCCCCACCCCCACCCCTCCACCCCCCCCCCCCCCCCCCCCAAAAAAACATGTCTACCGTCCCATTGCAAGAAAACCACTTTTTAGATTAGACACATTAATCAGGCGGTAATTGTATTATAGAGTATCGATGAGGAAATTTCTTTTGAGTTGGGGAGGGGGGGGGGGGCTCAGACGTTCTTACGCGGGGAGTGGGGCTTCGCCCCTACCCGAAGAATGGTATGCAAGAAACTCTTCACGCAAACCATTTAGATTAGACAACATTTCCTTTTTTTCAATGTTTACGCGATAATCAATGACGTCATTACATTACTGTGTGCACTCTCTGGTTTGAGATTATGTTCTACTCTACGCTAAATTTGTCGACGTCATATTTCGTTTTTCGAATTACTGTGCATGTTTTTAAATTGCTTGTGTTTTCTCTAGAGCGTTCTTGTCAGACAGAGCGTTCTTGTCAGACAGAGCGTTCTTGTCAGACAGACAGCGAAACTATTATTATAGAGACAGAGCGTTCTTGTCAGACAGAGGGTTCTTGTCAGACAGACAGCGAAACTATTATTATAGATACGAGAAAAATGGCCCGTTGAGGAAGGATACACCGGGCGCTAGGTTGATAGTGCTGTCTCTTTTCTCTAAACTAAAACCAACCCCCCCCCCCCCCAACACCCTCCCCCACCCCCCCAAAAAAATCATGTCTACAGTCCCATTCAACGAAATATAATTATATACTTTTTCCAGTGTCCGCCCCCCCCTTCCCGAAAATTCTACCCCCGCCCCCGAAAATTTCAATTACCCCCACCCCTCTCCGGGGAGGAAAAAGTCTGAAAGAAACACTGGTGTCGCGCTTAGCCACTACCCGAAGAATTGCATTAAAGAAATTGCAAGAAAACCACTTTTTAGATTAGACACATTAATTAGGCGGTAATTTTATTATAGAGTATCGATGAAGAAATTTCTTTTGAGTTGGGGGGGGGGGGGGGGCTCAGACGTTGTTACGCGTGGGGTGGGGCTTCGCCCCTACCCGAAGAATTGTATGCAAGAAACTCTTCACGCAAACCATTTAGATTAGACAACATTTCCTTTTTATTCAATGTTTACGCGATAATCAATGACGTCATTATATTACTGTGTGCACTCTCTGGTTTGAGATTATGTTCTACTCTATGCTAAATGTGACCGCGTCATACTTCGTCTTTCGTTTCACTGTGAGAGTTTTTAATTTCCTTGTGTTTTCTCTAGAGCGTTCTTGTCAGACAGATAGATAGATAGATAGATAGATAGATAGATAGATAGATAGATAGATAGATAGATAGATAGATAGATAGATAGATAGATAGATAGATAGATAGATAGATAGATAGATAGATAGATAGATAGATAGATAGATAGATAGATAGATAGATAGATAGATAGATAGATAGATAGATAGATAGATAGATAGATAGATAGATAGATAGATAGATAGATAGATAGATAGATAGATAGATAGATAGATAGATAGATAGATAGATAGATAGATAGAGAGACAGCGAAACTATTATATAGAATATATATATATATATATATATATATATATATATATATATATATATATATATATTGGGGGGGGGGGGCGAAGAAAGTCTACTGCCCCCCCCCCCCTCCAAAAAGATAAAATGTATATAGAAAACATACACTTTTACGAGTGTCCGCCCCCGCCCCGGAAAATGTAGTCCGCCCCCCCCCCCCCCCCAAAAAAAATATCAAGCTTAAAATCTAATCTGCGATTATTAGGCCTATATTATTTTAAATTTATAAAGTGAAACAAACATAATTACGTTTCAATTTAATTCTTTTCATTGGAGGTTTATCTTTTTAAAACCAAGATTGATAATGCTACAGTACAGACTAATGGATGAAAATAGGCAACAATAATCGATCTCCATACAAAGACTACCGAGTAGCAGTTCACCTTACGAGATGTGATTCATCTCTTGGTTCGTGAGTTAGTCAAAGATAAAACAATAGGAATGTCTTTAATTGTTTCGCTTAAAAGTTAAAATGTTATTAAGAATTGAGAGATTTTCTAGACCACTTCTCAGTCTAGCTAGATTTTAAAAATTTTTATTGCTAGACTAGAGACTAGAGACTAGAGAGTAGAGTAGTGGGTAGGTACTAGCCAGTGCTAGGTAGGTAGAGTTAGAATTAAATGTAGCTAGTTGAATCTAGATCTAGAATCTAGTAGTTAGTAGCTTGGAATAGGTAGGCTGCTGCTACAGTAGCTGAGTCTCAGTATTGGAAAGGTAGGTAATCTCACAATTTAGCGACAGAAATTATCTGGTAACATTTGTTGAGTTTATTCCGTAACATTAGTAACTCCATAGTTTATTTGACCGTTGAAATAAAAATAAAGTCAAGTGCATTAAATTAATCTGTTAACTTAATTTAAAGTTTATAATATAAGACGATTAGAGTTACTAAAGTTAAAAGTTGTAAGAAGAATTAGAACAAATGTTTTGTAGCAACAATAATTAGCACATAGGGTAAAGGAGGGCGTTAAGAGCCACACTTTTTAGCACCTGTACATTTTAAAAGATTTTTACTAATCTAAGAATTTTTTAGTATTAAAAATATGGCAAAGTTATTCTAACATATCTTACACAATATAAAAATAATAACACAGTGTATTAAATATACTTTAAATGGGTTTAATTGAACATTTATTGTCATACCCCCAAAATCAGCATTTGGGGTGAAAGGAGCCGGGCAATGGGGCAATAAGTATTGTCTCCTAGTTTAGACTAACTCCGCAATAAAAATAATTAATTTCTAACCCCAAAATAGTTAATGTTGTGTACACACACTTTAACTGATACTAGCTATCACTAGGCCCCAATGGGCCCAGTCTACAATTGATACAATTGCAGGTGTACATAGGGCCTAAGCCCTAAAGTCTAGTAGTTTACAGTAGGCACATTAGTATGCCTAGTGTGTAGCTAGTATACTAGTGTGTAGCTGTCCAGAGTTAACATTCTTGTATGTAAAAAGGGGTGGTACTAACTAATCTGCCTTAATGCTTTCCACTGATAAGCCATGTGTGCTATACATTACATAACATGACATGGAGGTGAGAAATGTTGAGGGGAGAGCAGTTGTACTGGTTTCCCCTTTGTTCTCCTTGCTGGACCCTGAGGGCCATAAATTACATAAGGAGATGCTATCTCTGGTTGGCTGAGATCTAAGAACTAAGTCCATGCTACCTACAAAGAGATAAGTTTTATGGTGGGTTAGATACAGGTGGGGGCTGGGTATCATGGGGGTGAGAAATTGTGAGGGGAGGGCAGTGGTACTGGTTTCCCCTTTTTTCTCCTTGCTGGACCCTGAGGGCCATAAATTACATAAGGAGATGCTATCTCTGGTTGGCTGAGATCTAAGAACTTAGTCCATGTTACCTACAAAGAGATGAAGTTTTATGGTGGGTTAGATACAGGTGGGGTCTGGCTATCATGGAGGTGAGAAATTGTGAGGGGAGAGCAGTGGTACTGATTCCTCTTTGGTCTCCACCCTGCTAGACCATGAAGGTCATATATTACCTAACATGCCACCCCAGATTGTCTGAGATCTGTAACTGTAATCCATGTTACCTACAAAGAGATGAAGTTTTATAGTGGGCCAGAAACTGGTGGGGGCTGGGTATCATGGGGGTAAGAAATTGTAAGGGGGGGGGGAGCAGTGGTATTAATGTGTCTGTTTACTTCCCTGCTGGACCATGAGGGTCATAAATTACATAACATACCACCCCAGATTGGCTGAGACCTAAGAACATTTATTCCTGTTACCTACAAAGAGATTAGAAGTTTTATGGTTGGTTAGAAACAGGTGGGGGCTGAGTCGGCTGTATTGCCCCTTAGGGGTAATAAGTACGTGTACCATTTTAAAAATTACCTTGCTAACATCAGATGACTGAAATTTTACTTTTTAGCAGGTTAGAATTGTATTTCTATCATTTAGACACAAGTCTGTTTAACAATTAATACATTTTGTGTTAACTATTCCTATACCAGTGTCATATTCAGTGGTCTAATAAATGAGAAACTTGCACTTAGGGTTTCAAGAGCCACATAACAGTATCTGTTATAACTTTTCTAAACAGGCAAGCTAGTGGACAAAATTAATGTATTCATGTAGATTTAGTTATTATCTAACAAATAAAACCATTATGGTAATGATCAGTCAAGTTTTACTCTGATAATGATAAAAACTTTATAGCATGGTAAAATGGGACAAATGTCGGCCATTTTGTTTTGGCACCAATAATCACTGTGCGAAAAAAATTCACCAAAATAAAACTATTCTAGCCATAGCTATAAAAATAGTGTTAAACTGTACAACAACCAATGCTCTGATACAGGAACAAAGAATTGGCTTGAAAAACTCATTTGGTTTATTACAAAGTAAAGTTTCCCAAGTTATGTCTATTTGGAAAAAAAGTTCACAAAATGGTTTTATGGAGATGAGAAATTTTAGGGAAAGAGCAGTGGGATTAAATCCTGTCTCATCCTCTCCCTATTGGACCAAGTGGGTTATAAATTACATAAAATGAATCCTCTGTTTCTCTGTTATCAAAGAACAGCAGTGGTTGTTGCCTCAGAAGTAGATTAGCAGTGTTATTGGGGGTTTTGTGGGGGTGGGGTGTTGATTGGGGCTTAATACCACACGGCTCTTAACGCCCTCCTTTACCCTACACTTAAAATAATTAGAAATACAAAATAATTAGCTAAACAACAGTATTTAAAATGCTACTAAAATCAATCCATGCACATTTTTAAACATTACATATTAAAAATAATATGGCAGCAAATAAATTATGGTTTATAGTATCTCTGGTAGTTTCCGGAATAGCTCGACAGACTACGCCATGGTTTTACTGATTTTTACTGCTGTACGCTATATCATGATTTTACTGAAAGGTAGATTGTATTAAAATTAAAGTAGGCCTATTTAAGTAGACTTAGAGTTAGGCCAGGTCAAGATATGTTTCTGTTTCACAGCCAGACAATCTTGATCACTTTAATGATAGGCCTACCGTGTCTAGTAGTGTACCTAACTGAACGTAGTAGTCTAACAATTTTTTTCAGTAAATATTAGTTAAATTAGTATAATGTTAGGCCTATTACTGAAAAAAAAAATACTGAATCTTTCATAGATAGACTATAGGCCCTATGCCTTAATTATTAATAACGAGCCGGCCCGCGGCATAACATACGCCGCTATTTAGTTGTTTCTAATTTTCAATAATTCATAATTTGTGAATTCGACAGTACCAACGCTGACACTGAAAATATTTCTTTAAAACACTATAAGTAGCTCGTTAAGGACCATAACCCCCCCCCATCCCTTCTCCCCCCCCCCCCCCCCCCTACGTTTAAAATCGTTGGCTCTGCTTGTAAACATTTAGAGTGAACACAGCTCACTAAAACCATGTAGGGGTGGGGAGGTAGGGAGAGCGTTTGCAGCTTGTTTTCTAACGGCTCGAAGAAGAGAATTATATATATAGATATTTGGCCTAATTGTCTTAATATTTTAATTTTTAAAAATATATAGGGCCTAATGATTTTGTTTGACAGAAATAAGTTTTTGCACATTTAATACTACAAATAAGATTTTATTTGTCTTAATTTTTTTAATACAGAGCATTTTACCTTAAGACGAGTATTAGCTCCAGGGCCAGGCTTAGTGAAGATTTGTAAATCTTTCCCCCAATCTGGCCAAAACTTTGAAAATGGAAGTGGAAGGGATTGGTGATTTCTTCTAGAATCTGGATGGTTGTCAGCAACTTGAAGGTATCAAAGCTGGGAGTCCCTTGATTAAACCATGGCTATCAAGATTGATTTGCCTGGGTTATGTTCCATAATGATTGTCCTGTGTATGACATGTGTGTACAACTTGGATGCTGGCGTGTTGCATAGTGTAGAAAAACCTTGCAGCCATACTGTAGGCCGCCTCCATGATGTAAGTACTTGTGGTCGTGTAAGTTTAACAAAATATGTGGTTTGCTATATTCTTAAGAATTCTTATACAAAGCTAAAAGTATTGCACAGATTACTTCAGTCTCACCTTAAAATAAGATAAACCAAAGAAATTTTCATTTATTTTAAAAAAAAAATTTCTACAATTAATTACCTCTGATATAGCAAATTTTTAAACACAGTTATATCTTATGTAGTGAATAATAATTAATAGCTTAAACAGACATAAAATATTTAAATGCTGTGCCCAGCTGCCCTTACTTTCCCCAATGTAAGTCAGGTACCCTTCAGAGTTGGGTGGACTCAGCTACATCCACCGTCACTACTAACACTCCAAACCAAGATCCAAACTCTTGAAAACCATCAGGCTAGCAGCCAAACTCTCTACCATTTGGCCACATCATCCCTAAGCATCTATTTAAGGCACCCTGATCAACAAACTATTAGTTTTGTTGTGTATGTTGGCATGAGTTGTATACATGCATCAGTGGTTACTGTGTCATTAAAACTGAACCCATCAACAGGATGTATTCTACAATGTCCGCTTGGAGCCTCACCACGAGATCAAGAAAAGAAGTGCGGACCAGCCGCTCAGGATTAAACCTTACTATGACACCAGTATTGAAGCTCTGCATAATGTACACCAAGACGTTGTCAAAGTAGTTAAAATTCTTTTTTTTCAATAACAAAGCTAACACTGACTCTATATGAACTCTATATGAATGTACCTATTATTTGTAAAAATGCTGCTACAGTCTGTGATCCACAGCATCCAAATCATTGTAAAAATTAAATTCTTTATACATTTAATTTTGTACTTATACATAATTTTAAAACTATATTTACAATATATTTTTTTTATAAGTTTGTAACTCTAAGTTTGAGAAGTGATTAAATATTAACAATAGCATAGAGAAAAGGTAAAAGTTAAATTGGAAGCTTGCACAAAATTAAACTCTGAACAGGAAATCGTTCAAAAAGCTGTTGAGTTTTGGGAGTCTGCCTTGAGGGTTCGACCATCCAGGGTACCCATCCGTCTGAGACGTAAATGTATGACCAACCAGCTCAAATATAAGGACAGGACAGCGTACTGCATGTACGGTTGCCTCAACAAAACTGTGTGTGGGGACATCACTATACCTGAGGAACACCTTGAGGTAAATATTGTATGTGTATGGGACATCAACATATTACAGAAACACAGTGAGGTAATAACCCTAGTAGGGGTGACTGTAATTCAGTTACATACATATATATGTATTGTGTTAACATATATTTTATTAAATTTCGAAAAAATTATGTATCTACTCTGTCATACCTGAGTTTATACTCAAAGTAAAAAAAAGTAAATCAAGTAATGCGGTGGCTGTACATTGTTCTAACCACTTGGCTTTGAGTAAGGTAAACTCTACTTCAACTTATGTTTTACTATCAGGTCATATAGGTTCTCACATAGGCCAGTGAAATTTAGAATATAGAGTTAAACAAAGATTTCTTAAACAACACAGGCCACTGAAATTTAGAATTGGGAGTTAAACAAAGATTTCTTAAACAACACAGGCCACTGAAATTTAGAATATAGAGTTAAACAAAGATTTCTTAAACAACACAGGCCACTGAAATTTAGAATTGGGAATTCTAAAAATAAAGTAGAGTTGGTAAAATGCCAGCTTATTGCTATATCTCATAAGTAGAATTGGAGTTTCTTATTCTTTATCATGAAAGTCTTTTGTTCAGCTAACAGCTATAACCAAACCCTCTTCTTTAAATTTTAAACTACTACATTTTCAAGTGTTTTGTTTTGTAAATTATTAAATGCCTATTTTTTTATAGGGCTGCATCTATTATGAACCAGCAAACAACAGTTATGTGCAAGCCCCCACACCACCATCATTTGGTGTGAGTGACACAGACTACATTCTTTATATAGCCAGTATCCCATCCCGCAAGTGTATAGAGGGTCAGACCATTGCATACGCTGCACATTGTCAACAAGAGGAAGCTTTTGATAGGTAAAAAACAACTTGTAAAAAATCTGTGCAGGGAAAATATGAAGTGGATATTGGTAAACGAAAGAAACCAGATTTTAGGCAGAGTGGTGAAACAAAGAATTTGGTACTGTGCTCAATGAGAAAAATGTTTATATTTTTGTGTACCATAAAATTTTGGTTTATAATTAATAAATTTCTTACCTACCATGGATGTAGGAGTAGCTTTGTAATTTTTTATAAACTGTAAATATTATCTGTGAACCATAAAAGATTGGTGTGTAACTGTAGTACATTTCTTTCTCAGACCAGTGGCTGGATATTTCAGTATTTGCCCAAACTCAATTTCCAAGTCTCGTCAGAGCAAGCTGCAGCTTTTGTCCACCATGAAACATGAAATTTTACATGCTTTGGTAACAGTTCAATTTATTTTATTGTTTTAATTTTAACATTCATATTTGAACTTCAAAGTAACTGCAGGAAGAGTAGTTTTGGCAAAAGGTAAACCAATGAGTTATCAAGCAACTAAAATGTAATTCAAAATGTGGTTTGATTGTAATATTTAATTTTAATCAAAAAATTTTGTTCTATTTAAAAAAAAATTAAAACGAAAGCAGAATCTAAACTTGTCATTTCCTGCACCTTCCTAGGGTTTTACTGCTGGGCTGTATGCTTTCTACCGTGACGCTGATGGGGAACCTTTGACGAAGCGCAACATACAGACTGGTCGGCCGTTAGAATTTAATGAAGAGTTTGTACCAGTTGTATATTTCTTTCAGATTGTTACAATATGTCCACTACCCATAAGGTTGAAAATAAATGTCCCATTTGGATCATATTGTAGCATATTTATTTTTCTGAATATGTAAAATACAAAAATAATTTTTTTTAAACTCAGATTATATTCAAAACATCCTCATGTATTCTATATTTTTTTAGATTTATAAGTTTTAAAAAATCCAGGAAACCAACACAATAGAAATTTTACCTTGTTATTTTGACCTTGGTAGGCCGACATATTCCCTCATTCTGTTAACCTGCAAGGTGTATCAACAGGTTGAACATGTTCCAGTCATGTTAACCTGCAAGGTGTATCAACAGGTTGAACATGTTTCAGTCATGTTAACCTGCAAGGTGTATCAACAGGTTGAACATGTTCCAGTCATGTTAACCTGCAAGGTGTATCAACAGGTTGAACATGTTTCAGTCATGTTAACCTGCAAGGTGTATCAACAGGTTGAACATGTTCCAGTCATGTTAACCTGCAAAGTGTATCAACAGGTTGAACATGTTCCAGTCATGTTAACCTGCAAGGTGTATCAACAGGTTGAACATGTTCCAGTCATGTTAACCTGCAAGGTGTATCAACAGGTTGAACATGTTCCAGTCATGTTAACCTGCAAGGTGTATCAACAGGTTGAACATGTTCAAGTCATGTTAACCTGCAAGGTGTATCAACAGGTTGAACATGTTCCAGTCATGTTAACCTGCAAGGTGTATCAACAGGTTGAACATATTCCCTCACTCTGTTAACCTGCAAGGTGTATCAACAGGTTGAACATGTTCCCTCACTGTGTTAACCTGCAAGGTGTATCAACAGGTTGAACATGTTCCCTCACTCTGTTAACCTGCAAGGTGTATCAACAGGTTGAACATGTTCCAGTCATGTTAACCTGCAAGGTGTATCAACAGGTTGAACATATTCCCTCATTCTGTTAACCTACAAGGTGTATCAACAGGTTGAACATGTTCCCTCACTCTGTTAACCTGCAAGGTGTATCAACAGGTTGAACATGTTCCAGTCATGTTAACCTGCAAGGTGTATCAACAGGTTGAACATATTCCCTCATTCTGTTAACCTACAAGGTGTATCAACAGGTTGAACATGTTCCAGTCATGTTAACCTACAAGGTGTATCAACAGGTTGAACATGTTCCCTCAGTCTGTTAACCTGCAAGGTGTATCAACAGGTTGAACATGTTCCAGTCATGTTAACCTGCAAGGTGTATCAACAGGTTGAACATGTTCCCTCACTCTGTTAACCTGCAAGGTGTATCAACAGGTTGAACATGTTCCCTCACTGTGTTAACCTACAAGGTGTATCAACAGGTTGAACATGTTCCCTCACTGTGTTAACCTGCAAGGTGTATCAACAGGTTGAACATGTTCCAGTCATGTTAACCTGCAAGGTGTATCAACAGGTTGAACATATTCCCTCATTCTGTTAACCTACAAGGTGTATCAACAGGTTGAACATGTTCCAGTCATGTTAACCTACAAGGTGTATCAACAGGTTGAACATGTTCCCTCACTCTGTTAACCTGCAAGGTGTATCAACAGGTTGAACATGTTCCAGTCATGTTAACCTGCAAGGTGTATCAACAGGTTGAACATATTCCCTCATTCTGTTAACCTACAAGGTGTATCAACAGGTTGAACATGTTTCAGTCATGTTAACCTGCAAGGTGTATCAACAGGTTGAACATGTTCCAGTCATGTTAACCTGCAAAGTGTATCAACAGGTTGAACATGTTCCAGTCATGTTAACCTGCAAGGTGTATCAACAGGTTGAACATGTTCCAGTCATGTTAACCTGCAAGGTGTATCAACAGGTTGAACATGTTCCAGTCATGTTAACCTGCAAGGTGTATCAACAGGTTGAACATGTTCAAGTCATGTTAACCTGCAAGGTGTATCAACAGGTTGAACATGTTCCAGTCATGTTAACCTGCAAGGTGTATCAACAGGTTGAACATATTCCCTCACTCTGTTAACCTGCAAGGTGTATCAACAGGTTGAACATGTTCCCTCACTGTGTTAACCTGCAAGGTGTATCAACAGGTTGAACATGTTCCCTCACTCTGTTAACCTGCAAGGTGTATCAACAGGTTGAACATGTTCCAGTCATGTTAACCTGCAAGGTGTATCAACAGGTTGAACATATTCCCTCATTCTGTTAACCTACAAGGTGTATCAACAGGTTGAACATGTTCCCTCACTCTGTTAACCTGCAAGGTGTATCAACAGGTTGAACATGTTCCAGTCATGTTAACCTGCAAGGTGTATCAACAGGTTGAACATGTTCCCTCACTGTGTTAACCTGCAAGGTGTATCAACAGGTTGAACATGTTCCAGTCATGTTAACCTGCAAGGTGTATCAACAGGTTGAACATATTCCCTCATTCTGTTAACCTACAAGGTGTATCAACAGGTTGAACATGTTCCCTCACTGTGTTAACCTGCAAGGTGTATCAACAGGTTGAACATGTTCCAGTCATGTTAACCTGCAAGGTGTATCAACAGGTTGAACATATTCCCTCATTCTGTTAACCTACAAGGTGTATCAACAGGTTGAACATATTCCCTCATTCTGTTAACCTACAAGGTGTATCAACAGGTTGAACATGTTCCCTCACTGTGTTAACCTGCAAGGTGTATCAACAGGTTGAACATGTTCCAGTCATGTTAACCTGCAAGGTGTATCAACAGGTTGAACATATTCCCTCATTCTGTTAACCTACAAGGTGTATCAACAGGTTGAACATGTTCCAGTCATGTTAACCTACAAGGTGTATCAACAGGTTGAACATGTTCCCTCACTCTGTTAACCTGCAAGGTGTATCAACAGGTTGAACATGTTCCAGTCAAGCCCCGCTGTCGTCAAGGAGATTGTCAGGCCTGAGTGGCTTCTCATTTCTGGGGTCACGGAGAAGCGGATCCAGATGATGGTCACACCTAAGGTCAAGGTAATACATTTGTTTACATCTTTTAATACATCACTTTTTATTTATATATATTTTTTTTTTCCTTGCTGTAACAGAAAAATATGAGTACAAGACTAAGGACCTTAGAAAGTGAAGATTATGTTTGTTTGCCTAGAGATAAAATTTAAATTAGTTTTGTTAAGTTAACGCAGTGTGTTTCGATGTTGTTTGACAGAAAGAGGTTCAGGACCATTTCAACTGCCCAACACTGGAGGGGGCAGAGCTGGAGGATCAGGGCATTGATGGCACGGTGCTCACCCACTGGGAGAAGAGGATATTTGAGGTCAGTTACCCCAGCACACCTGTCACTGCCAGGGCATAGTCAGTTAAACTGGTAACAATACTCACCTCCTGTGATGTTTTATACCAATGGTCCCTCCCTGCTAATTTTATAACAATACACACTCCCTGCAAAGTTTGTAACAATGGTCACTCCCTGAAAAATTTATAACAATGGTTACTCCCTTCCAAATTTATAACCATGGTCACTCCCAAGTTTTTAACAATGGTCACCCCCTCAAAGTGTGTTACAATGGTTACTCCCTGCTAAGTTTTAAAAGGATGGTTACTCAATTCTGTGATCACAAACCAGTTAAAGTCTATTATCTACTGTTTGTTAAGCTAAGATAAAGCTATGAGACAAACTGTAGCGCATGAAACTGCACCTTTAACCCTCCTGGAACTGATAAAGTCTTTACATTTGATACTAATCAATACATTAAGGAAGAACCATACAGAACATAGAGTAAAAAATGGTTCTGCATTTGATATTTTCTTTATGCATATCATTCATCATTTTTTATCAAATAGTGTGTTTGATTTGTTGGTGTGATAAGTTATTCACATTATTTTTTTTAAATGTAGCCGCTAATGTTTAACTATTTACTAGTTCATTCAAAGAATTAAATGACATATTTGTGCTGTTGAACATTATTTCAGAATGAAGCAATGACTGGCACCTACACACAGAATTCTGTGATATCTAGGATTACATTGGCCATGATGGAGGATACAGGGTACGTTTAAACTTTTAGTAAAATCGAATTGTTGTCTAACTCTAGGAAGGGACAGGGTCACACATTTTTATAAAATACTTTTAGTTACATGGAATTGTTGTGTAATTCTAGGAAGGGACAGGGTCACACATTTTTATAAAATACTTTTAGTTACATGGAATTGTTGTGTAATTCTAGGAAGGGACAGGGTCACACATTTTTACTATCATAATTTGGTGGAATCAGAACAAAATGCAGTTGAGAAAAAACTGAGACAGAAAAACCAGTTCTCTGGCAGTGATATATATATAGTTTCCATATTATGCTCACTTTTCTTTTAATAAATTGTAAGTTTCTTAATATTTAAAGGTAATTATTACTGAAAAAATAAATCAACATGTTTGTTCTTGTAGCTGGTATATAGCGGATTACTCTAAAGCTGGAGACTATGAATGGGGCCGAGGTTTGGGATGTGAATTTGTTCAAGAAAGTTGTTATCAGTGGATCAGCTCAAGGATGGCAAGGTCAGGAGTATATGATATAACATGGTGTCTGTCAGGAGTATATGATATAAAATGGTATTTGTGAGGACTATTTCTAGATGATATAAAATGGTGTCTGGTTGAAAATTTGTCAATACGATTTATAATAATATTGAGATTGGACTTTGTTTAATAAAAAGATTTGGCAGATCAAGGCTATTATTTATCACCATTTTAAATCTATTTTCCAATGGTAATGTGTTGTGTTGGGGACATCAAATTGCATTTTGATGAACATATTCAGAAAATACTTTGTGTTGTATTTGACATAGTGAATTAGCAAAATCTTAGATTTTTTATCTAGAAGCGTTCCTATAAACCCATAATGAAATCAGAAACAAAATATCTGAGACCATTGTTATATTCTTCAGTTAAATAAACCGGGAGTGATCTCCCCTAAACTTTCTCGAATATTTTTATATAAAATAACAGGGGATGGGAACTCGGGCTATAGACATGATTTTTAATCCATTTTAAATACTTAAAGTTTTAAAAATAGAATAAAATCTCGTAGACAAATTAATTGCACACCAAGTGAACGCGAAATAAAAAAGCGCATAATAGTGCGCAATATTATTAGTACTTTTAAAATTTACATTAGTTTTTTGAGAAATCGGAAGTAGCGTAAATTACTACTTCCGGTCAACGGAAATTACTCAAAATTTAACAGAAGGTTGAGAATTAGATCTTTTACTTACATGTGAAATTTCATTTATCTATCTAAAATAGTACTCAAGTTATAGGCTTTTGAAAAATTCAAAGTAGAAAAAGTACCACTTCCGGTTATCGGAAATCGCTCAAAAGTTGATACGGATCTACGATTTTGATAAAATACTTATATATGAAATTTCATCAACCTAGCAGTAACGGTACTCAAGTTATCGTGTTTACACACAGACACACACACACACAGACATACGGACAAGATTGCAAAATTATGTTTTTCCGTATCAGTGAGGTGTAAAACGTCGAGATTTGTAAAAATCTCGATTTTTTTTTTTTTTTGCACGATTACAATACTTTCTCTATACTACGTATATACGAGAAAGTAAAAAGAAGCCTTCATGGTTTTTGTTTTAACCACATAAAAACCAACAGAATGGCCCTGGAAAATGTGAATGTGTGTGAATCATTTTGTTTTCCCCAGGAAAGAGAGTATTCACCCTTTCTGTGACAAAGTGAAACGTGGGGAACTCTGGACTGACTGCACCTACAACAGGAAGTCTGTGGCCCTGTGTAACCTGGTGGAGTACAGTCAGCCACTGCCAGCAAAGTATCAGGTATACATGGCTTTGTAGCTACAGGTGTTGGGGGGGTACAGGTGTTGGGGGGTGCAGGTGTTGTTGTTACAGCTGTGGGGGGTACAGGTGTTGATAGGTACAGGTGTTAGAGGGCACAGGTGTTGGGGGGTACAGGTGTTAGGGGGTGCAGGTGGGGGCTACAGGTGTTGGTAGGTGGGTGCAGGTGTTGGGGTTATAGGTGCTGGTAACTACAGGTGTTGAGGGTACAGGTGTTGAGGGTACAGGTGTTGGTAGCTACAGGTGTTGGTGGTATAGGTGGTATTGGTAAGTGCTGTTGTTTTTGGTAGGTGCAGATGTTGGTATATTCATGTGTTTGTGGAGGATGCAGGTGTTGGTAGCAGCATATGTCTGTAGGTTAGATACAGATATTTATCCATGAACTGTATAATGTAAAACCAATTGTTTTTATATTTCCAGTATTTTGATGAGCTGACGGGTGTGGATAAAAAAGATATCAGCAGGTTTGCTGGTTCAGTGGCTCTGGCTGATTACTGCCCTTACTTGCAGGTAGGTGAATGATTACTGCCCTTACTTGCAGGTAGTTGACTGATTACTGCCCTTACTTGCAAGTAGGTGAATGATTACTGCCCTTACTTGCAAGTAGGTGAATGATTACCACCCTTGCTTGCAGGTAGGTGAATGATTATTGCCCTTACTTGAAAGTAGGTGAATGATTACCACCCTTACTTACAAGTAGTTGTCATAGATAAGTTATGGTCTAAATACTGGACATTAAAAGTTGACATCAGAAGTTAACATTAGAATTAGTTAACATATTTGAGTTTCTATTTATGGGTTTCATCTATTAAAAACAATCAGCAAGTCTAATTTAAGAAAATTTAATGGTTGACTAAGTGACAAGCATGTTACTTTAAAACACCTGAATACCATGAGACTGTTAACTTATGACTTTTTTATGTCAGGAACTTTACAATACCTGAATACCATTAGACGGGTAACTTATATGACTTTTTTATGTCAGGAATTCAGCTGGACAGATGAGCGTAACATACCTGTCAGGGGCTCTAACTGCCAGGATTCAGAGAACAGTTTAGGTAATGTCATACATGTCCACTTGTCATATTCTCACAATCGTAAATATTTAAATCATGTATTTAGACCACAACTTCTCAATATTACAATATTGTTAATAGTGTGCTCAAGTTTTCAAGTTAAATTTTTAAAAATTTTGTTCCCTCTAACAAGTAAAATAATACGCAAGTCACCATGTTCTTGTCATTGTAAATATTTTAAACATTTATATTTTGGTTCGCAACATCTGCTTTGTAGGTAATTTTTAAATGCAGTGTTCAAGTATATAAAGTTGAAAAAAAGTAATTTTGTTTCTTTAAACTCTAAACAATGTGGGACTTTTTATTTGACTTCAGAAATTGCAAGCAATTATTTTGGTGAGACGTATGGGTCGGAGAGTTTGTGTTTTGAACATTCAGCCAAGTGGTACCTGTGCTATTTTGCGTCTTTGAGAATTCCTCAACATGCAGGCAGTGGTTGCTATAAGGTAGTGTCTGAATCACTGTTTGTATTTGTATTAAGTACATGAATTTTTCACTAAAGCATCATTAGACAACCAACAGGAAGGCTCGATTCCTATAGATGCCTATATTTACAAAGATGCTGTGAACTTAACCATCTTTTCTTTCCATTAAGTAAGGTACTAACTAGGGTGAATCCTAGAGGGCTGTCAATAGCTGCTTATCAATTTTCTAAATAATAATATCATTATTGGAAGTCGGTACAAAATATCTGTGACTAATAAAACTGACATTCAAACAGTTTTGACTCAGTTTGAGTTATCCCCTCTACAGTGCCAATGTCCAGAGAAAAATTATCTCCCCTATTGTTAAAGAACCCAACTTACCATTTTTAACTCCTTTTCAGTACTCCTGCCTAGCTGGCGTAGGTATTGTCATCAGCCTAGAGAACAAAACCTACCGCTGCTACAGAGAGAAGCAAGTAATTCCTGTCTCCTTCAGATCAGCTGACTTCATACACCAGGGGAGTCTTGTCTGTCCAAACTGTAATCAGATCTGCAAGGTACATATTGTGTTCTACAGTCTTTTACTATAGTCATTCAGTGTATATATATATATATATATATATATATATATATATATATATATATATATATATATATATATATATATATATAATATTTGTTATTTACATGTGTTTTTAAATTATATTTGGATATACTTTTACTTATTTATAAAAACATTAAATGCTGGAGGATAAATATCATAAATTTGTTCCCTTGAAATCTTCTCTGTTTTGAGTTCTCTCTTAGCCCACATAAAAATACATGGCTTGATACAAAGTTGTGAAACATAGACAAATAAACTACATTTTACTTCTCTGTATAGCTTGTGATTGTTCAAAATCTATTCATTTTTCAATGTTTTAATCTACATTTTGATTTGCTGTTCCTAACTCCGAGTTTTTATTCCACCAGGAGCAAGGGATCACGTGCCCCCCTGATGTTGACCCCCCACTGGCTGACCAGCAGCCACATTTTGGCAGTGTTATATGTTCAGCCAGCAGCGTCCATGTCCAGAGTGTCCCCCTCATAGTTCTGATGGTCTTCTCTATATCCAGGTAGTTTTAGACAAACCTTGCTGCAACGGTCTGATCTAGATTGGTATGACTTATTTTAATGTTATACACCCCTTGACTTCTCCAAAAAATATTATGAAAATAAACCACATAGCCCTAATACAGCAAAAAAATTGTATAGAATAATTTAAAATATTTATATTGTATCTATCTTTTGTATAGAATTTTGACAAAATGAATTTTTTTACGTTGGTGTATTTTTATCTACAAGAAAAAAATTTCAAGCCTTTTTTTGCAAGTTGTCATAAGCTTCTCAGTGTCTTTCATTGAATGGTTTTAGACTAATTTTATAAAAATGCTTAAATTAAAAACAAAATATCAACTATTTTTTTTACCCAATCAATCAAACTTTATTATAATAAATAATTTATGTTTAATCAGTTTATCCAATTTTGCTGAAATAAGTAATGTGTCACTTATTATTAGTCCTAACATTAATGTAAAAGATAATTTATGTACAATGAATTAGTGTAATTATTAATTTATTTGCAATGAATTACTGTAGTTAATGATTAATACATTTAATTACTCCTAAGAAAGTGTGTGGAGAAATGTAGTGTTTTGTCATGGGCACATCTCTGTATATTGAACAACAGGGATTCTGAATATTAAAAATTCTTAGACTTAAGAATTAATTTTGTTTAAACAAAACAAATAATTATATTTTTGCTGCACCTATCAATAATGTAGCCATTGAGGTTCACAGAAGTAACATAAATAAAGTTCCTTTTTTAATATGCAAAGAAATTTTTTTTGTGCATCAATAATTTTAAAAGCAATTTAATTACTTATACACATGTTTGTTCAGATGGATTATCTTAGTTGTTATTTTATGGGCGACTAAATTGTAAAAATTGTGTTTTTTTATATGTTTTTCTATGTAAATCCTTATCTTGAATTTAGATTTTTAAATGGTTATAACAAATGTTATTATACTGAGTTAATAGTATTGATGCAGTAGAGGGGTTGCTTTCAAAATACAATGGTACCTGGACCATCAAGTATTTGAGTGTCAAGCGAGCTATATTTTGCTTTGACGTACAAGTAAAAGTTTGAGAAACCAAACACCTTGGATAGGTTTTAATTAAATTCATATCTTGAAGTACTGCTTTTTTTTTTTAAACGATTATAGAGTATTTTAACAATCATTTAGGAATGAGGAATGTAAAAACATGACCTTTTTTCTGGCATACCTGGCTACATCCGTGGTTGTTGTTAGGCAGACCTCAACAGGATGTAGAATCAAGCATCTCTCACATCCATTTAGCTGCAACACTTTTGTTTTTAATGTTACTTACTGCCCCTGCTGAATACAACAACTGTCAGGGGAGGCGACTTTTGTTTTGGTTAATTGGCTTCTATGTTAGCAAACTTAGAATGTACCACTTGATTTACCTATGAAGTATTGAGTTCAAATAATGACATTTTTGTATCTTATATAATCATATTGAAGCAGTGTGGTCTAGAAAGATGTTTACAAATGTTACACCTCTAAAATCAAATGTTTTTGCCTAGCTAAAATCCACAGGTAATGATTTTATTTCTATTGAAGCTGTATTTTTAATGTTGCTGTTGCTCTAACTTTTAATAAAGTTGAAAATGTTTTGTGATTATTATTTTTTTTATTCAGTACTTAACAGGCATGTTTTTTTACTAGTACTATTCAGTGAATCTTTCTCGCTGATATTAATGCTTAATAAGCCAGTGTGCACATATTTGTATTTTTTCTTCTTGCACAACTCAAGTAAAATGCAATAATTATTTATGCATGTTGTGTATATAAAAAAAGTTTTTAAAATGTATTTCTAATTTTTTTTTATTGCATGTGTGTTTCAATTGTGTGGTCAGCACTTTTTTACATAAACAAATGTTTTGTGGCCAGATTTTGTTACATTTTGATCAAAACTTTATTAAACAAAAACATTGTTTTATTTCATAGTCTTTTTAACAAGGAAAATATATCAGTAATTTATAAATGTAAAATTAAATTGGAACTCCTGTTTTTCTGTCTCTTTTTTATTTAACATAAGAATTTGTAAATTATTTTGATATCTGATTATATATCATATATATATGTTAAAATAGTCTACATGTTTGAATATTTTGTTGCACTCTTTTTTTTATTGTGTACTTATAATGACATGTTTTTTCTAAACCTTATTTATTTAACACAAAAATATTTCAATTTAGAAATCTTAGATATTATTTAGATCTTATTTTAATTTTGAAATTTTTATTTAATGAGATTGTATTGCTAAAGAATGAGCTTTAAAAAATGCCGTTTTCTTCTGAATTTGACTGTTGAATAGTTAGTGCTGAGTTGTTCAATAATTTTGTGCAATATTTACCTATCTGACTTTTGTTTATTCTAGCTGGTAACTGTGTTTAGTTAGCCAGGTACTTGCATCATGGTGCTACCAATTGTAACAATATTTTGTTGTGTTTTTTGTGCTTTCATAAGCCTTGTTTGTTTTTAAAAAATGGTTAATCAAACTAGAATGTCCGAGGTTTTATATTCCCATGGCAGAACTAACTCACTAAGTGTTTAAAATAAAATTTTGGCGGCTGTGTTTAAAATTTGATGAAGACATTTTTAATTGTGAGATATTTTAGAAGCGATTGTTAAAATTGTTAAATGAGTGTTTAAACCTTGTGAGGATTTTTTTTTTATTCAGGAGAGTTGGTTAGGTACAGGTCATGTTGACATTGTGTAACAGTGCTGTTCCTATAGGGCTGCTAAGTGGGTCAATAAACAGTAATACGGCTCAATAAAACCTGCATGAGCCATATAACTGTTTATTGACCTACTTACCAGCCCTATAATAAGATTACAGACAGTGTAGTACTGACTACTTTGTTAAGATGATTGGCTGATTTTTTAAGATGCTCAGATGATGTCTTTGTGCCTGTTACAATGGTCAGATGTCTATAGTTATTTCCTCGTGTTTTTTTCCTCACACCTCACTTCAAATCGTCAGACATAAATTATCTAGTCCAACAACTTTGATATTTCTAACAAAATCTCTCTCACAACAAAGTCAGTCTAGACTGCTTATGTTTTTGTAAGGCTTTTTCTTCCTTGCTTATTGTTCAGCATTTGCAGTGAGTATTGTTGGCTATTATTATTATGGTATTATTATACTCTTGTTAAAAATAACGTAGGTGTTGTCTTCTGATTTATTTTTACCACCATTAAATGGGCATAATAATATTTTTTTGCAGTTTTTTTTCCCCTTGAATGTATCAAACTGACTTAGACTTTTCATTATGTATTTTAAGACAACCAACATAACATGATGATGGGAAATAATCCTTTCTTTTCTAAGTCAAATTTATTTTATTGTAGCTTCCCTTTTCCCTTAAACCATACTTGTTTTTACTTTGCTAAGTTTTTTTTTTCTTTTAAGTTGAATTTAATTTTCTTTGACTGTAGTGTTTTAGAACTAACAAGTTGCCTTAAAATAGTTTTGTGTTTAAGAATGTTAATTACGAAAACTTAAATTACCTAAAGATATATATGTACTTAAATTTTTAAATACTTTTTTATACTAATTCCTATGGTTTTTTGGCTATAAATAAAGCATAAATTTGTTCTCGTTTGGTATAAGTTGTCAGAATTATTTTCGTTTGTATTTATACTTCGTATTTTCCTCGCGTGGAAACAGATCAGTAACGTTGTTCACCAACAGAGAGTTACCTGTCCTATTTAAAGCGAGTTAGATCCCCTTGTCTGTTATGAAATGTGTGTATGGAAATCCTGGGCACTTTTTGTAACACGGAGACGCCTAAAGCTGGCCAGATTTTTGCTGTGGTCACCGGGTAGCTTGTTTGGGGATTTAATTAATGGTAAAAGTTTAGGGTTCGAGTAAATGGTAAAAGTCTAGGGTTCGACTAAATAGTAAAGGTATGGGGTTCGAGTTAATGGTTAAAGTATAGGGTTCTAAAAAATAGCAAAAATTTGAGGTTCGAAATTAATAATGAAAGCTACTTACATGGCACCAAGGGGAGTAGGGTTCACATGGCACCATGGGCCAGTAGGGTTCACTTGGCACATTGGGCTAGTAGGGTTCACATGGCACCAATGGCCAAAAGGGTTCACATGGCACCATGGTCCAATAGGGTTCACATGACACCATGGGCCAATAGGGTTCACATGGCACCATTGGGAGCAGGGTTCACATGGTAACATAAGGGGTAGGGTTCAGGTGGCACCATGGGGAGTCGGGTTCATAAGGTAACATATGTGGTAGGGTTCATGTGGCACAAAGGAGAGTAGGGTTCACATGGCACTATGGGGATTAGGGTTCACAAGGCGCCATGGGGAGCAGGGTTCACGTGGCACAGGAGTAAGGTTCAAATAACATCGAGGTTGATTTAAGTGTAAGCATGTTAAAAAATCAGAAACCTAAATCTTTGTAATGTTAAGTTAGTTTGGTTGCTGTCGTCTCTGGAGTCAGACGCAGAGAGAAAGCTTTCCTGGCCGTAGTTTTTAGCTCCTGGCCAGTGGGCAACACTGCCATCAGTGACTGGTTGCATAGGGTGTATTCCAACCACTAAGCAACCTTAAATTCAATGACGTGCACAATCAACTATGTGGTCCAATCTAGTGGTGGTGTTGTCCGGTGTTGTCTGATGTTGTCTGGTGTTGTCTGATGTTGTCAAACTGCTCTGTTCATCACTCACAGACACACAACAGAGAGTTACTTGATGGCCAAAAACACAGACACACAACAGAGAGTTACTTGATGGCCAAAAACACAGACACACAACAGAGAGTTACTTGATGGCCAAAAATACAGACACACAACAGAGAGTTACTTGATGGCCAAAAACACAGACACACAACAGAGAGTTACTTGATGGCCAAAAATACAGACAAACAACAGACAGTTACTTGATGGCCAAAAACACAGACACACAACAGAGAGTTACTTGATGGCCAAAAACACAGACACACAACAGAGAGTTACTTGATGGCCAAAAACACAGACACACAACAGAGAGTTACTTGATGGCCAAAAACACAGACACACAACAGAGAGTTACTTGATGGCCAAAAACACAGACACACAACAGAGAGTTTCTTAATGGCCAAAAACACAGACACACAACAGAGAGTTACTTGATGGCCAAAAACACAGATACACAACAGAGAGTTACTTGATGGCCAAAAACACAGACACACAACAGAGAGTTACTTGATGGCCAAAAACTCAGACACAGAACAGAGAATAACTTGATTGCGACATCATAAATATAAAATATTATTTATGATATGTCATATGTTTAACCCGCCAGTATTATATGTCGCTTTGATAGAGTTGCATGGTAAACTTGAAAATTATTTTCTTATGTCTGTCAAATGTGGTCCAATCTAGTGGTGGTGTTGTCCGGTGTTGTCTGATGTTGTCTGGTGTTGTCTGATGTTGTCAAACTGCTCTGTTCATCACTCACAGACACACAACAGAGAGTTACTTGATGGCCAAAAACACAGACAAACAACAGACAGTTTTTTGATGGCCAAAAACACAGACTCACAACAGACCTAGTTACTTGATTGCCAAAAACACAGACACACAACAGAGAGTTTCTAATTGGCCAAAAACACAGACACACAACAGACCTAGTTACTTGATGGTCAAAAACACAGACACACAACAGAGAGTTACTTGATGGCCAAAAACACAGACACACAACAGATAGTTACTTGATGGCCAAAGCACAGACACACAACAGAGAGTTACTTGATGGCCAAAAACACAGACACACAACAGAGAGTTTCTTAATGGCCAAAAACACAGACACACAACAGAGAGTTACTTGATGGCCAAAAACACAGATACACAACAGAGAGTTACTTGATGGCCAAAAACACAGACACACAACAGAGAGTTACTTGATGTTCAAAAACACAGACACACAACAGAGAGTTACTTGATGGCCAAAAACACAGACACACAACAGACAGTTTTTTGATGGCCAAAAACACAGACTCACAACAGACCTAGTTACTTGATTGCCACAAACACAGACACACAACAGAGAGTTTCTTAATGGCCAAAAACACAGACACACAACAGACCTAGTTACTTGATGGTCAAAAACACAGACACACAACAGAGAGGTACTTGATGGCCAAAAATACAGACACACAACAGAGAGTTACTTGATGGCCAAAAACATAGACACACAACAGAGAGTTACTTGATGGCCAAAAACACAGACACGCAACAGAGAGTTACTTGATGGCCAAAAACACAGACACACAACAGAGAGTTACTTGATGGCCAAAAACACAGACACACAACAGTTACTTGATGGCCAAAAACACAGACACACAACAGAGAGTTACTTGATGGCCAAAAACACAGACACACAACAGAGAGTTACTTGATGGTCAAAAACACAGACACACAACAGAGAGTTACTTGATGGCCAAAAACACAGACACACAACAGAGAGTTACTTGATGGCCAAAAACACAGACACACAACAGACAGTTACTTGATGGCCAAAAACACAGACACAACAGAGAGTTACTTGATGGCCAAAAACACAGACACACAACAGAGAGTTACCTGATGGCCAAAAACACAGACACACAACAGAGAGTTACTTGATGGCCAAAAACACAGACACACAACAGAGAGTTACTTGATGGCCAAAAACTCAGACACAGAACAGAGAATAACTTGATTGCGACATCATAAATATAAAATATTATTTATGATATGTCATATGTTTAACCCGCCAGTATTATATGTCGCTTTGATAGAGTTGCATGGTAAACTTGAAAATTATTTTCTTATGTCTGTCAAATGCTGGCTGATTATAGACACGATGGATGTTGAATCCGTTTAAGCTGTATGATCTTGTGTATGTGATGATGTATATCGTATCAGCTTTAATGTATGTTGTATAACCATGATGTATGCTGTATCTGTCATGATGTATGTTTTTGCATGTTGTACTTATCGTGATAAAGCAGAATTATCATCAGCAACCAATGTAAGTCCCTAACTAATTTTGATTGTGTCATTCAGTTAAATGTTCATGAAATCTCGTAGATTATGGCTGGGGAGTGTGGAGGGTGGGGTGTAGGGGGGGGGGTGGATTGAGCTAGACAGTTGTAGCGAAGGAAATAATGTAGGTTGAGAGGGGCTGAGCTGGGAGTGGATGGTAGAGGCTAGGGGTGGAGGGTATACACTGGGTGGGATGGGGGTTGTAGAGGGGGTAGGCTAAGTTCACGTAATAGAGAATCAAGACTGACCATGTCGAATAGCTCAGTACATTTGCATGTGTTAACTACGGTCGAGAATTCGCATAATTTTTCTCTAATTATCTCAAGCTGATTATTGAAATGTGGGTCCCTGTAATACGTCATCTACCGAAGTTAGCATGTCATGTACTGATAATGCCAGTTTACCTCAATCTGAGCTACAATGATATCTGCTGTTTTAAGATTTGACATCGTTACATAAGTGGCATCTATGTCATTTAGATGGCATCTTCTTATGCTGATATGACATCTACTTATTTATATGGCATCTTCAAAAGTTAATATGACATGTACTGATAATGCCAGTTTACCTCAATCTGAGCTACAATGGTATCTGCTGTTTTAAGAAATGACATCGTCATATTAGTGGCATCTATGTCATTTAGATGACATCTTTATATGTTGATATGACATCTACTTATTTATATGACATTTACAAAAGTTAATATGACATATACTGATAATGCCAGTTTACCTCAATCTGAGCTACAATGGTATCTGCTGTTTTAAGTTTTGACATCGTTACATAAGTGGCATCTATGTTATTTAGATGGCATCTTCTTATGCTGATATGACATCTACTTATTTATATGGCATCTTCAAAAGTTAATATGACATGTACTGATAATGCCAGTTTACCTCAATCTGAGCTACCATGGTATCTACTCTTTTAAGATTTGACATCGTTACATAAGTGGCATCTATGTCATTTAAATGGCATCTTCTTATGTTGATATGACATCTACTTATTTATATGACATCTACAAAAGTTAATATGACAAATTATTTTGATGTTGCTTGTTATACTAAATATATTTCGAGTTAAAAGCCACATTTTATAACGTACCATTTACGGCGCGCCAATTAAATCGGTTCATATTAGAAGCTTATCCCTAGTCCTAACCCAAAGCTAACCTTATCCAAAGCCTAACACTACCACCGCAAAAATTGTTCTGGCCACTTGCCCCCCTCCCCCCCCCCCTATAACGGAATAATAATATTGCAATAAATGTCTAGTTATATGCCTTGTCTTAATTAAATACTTAGTTCCCCTAACGCTGTTCTGGCGTTCATTAAAACAACAAACTTGCGCACAATTTAAGTATCAACATTTCTTTTTAACAAAAACATAAGTAATTGAACGACTAAGTATTGTAGAGTTATCTTTCACACACTGAGTACCAAGTGGGTTTTCTCTATCTGGGAACTTAATGTCCCAGCATGCACGCTATTTACACCGCAATCGCCTCCTCTGATAGCACCGTCTCGCCTTTCACTTGCCAGGGGAAGCAATCAGTCGTCGAGCGTGTACGCTTTCAAAATGGCCTCCCTTTGACCAGGCGATAGAGGGACACAACTCCGATTATAAGCCCGCTCACAGTTTTTAATTAGTTGCGCTACATCTAAGAATATCTGACTATCACAATGCCAGAGGTGGGCAAAACGAATATTTTTTTCAACGATACGCTAAATAAAAGTTCGATACCATTAAGCTGACATTTTCTGAAGAAATACTCATTGAATAAGAAAACATTAAAAATAGTTAATTTATTATTATTTAATAATTGTAAAACGGAAATTTGTTTTATTTATTTAAATAAACATTTATTGGTCGATCTTCTTCCGAAATATTATTTTGACATGAATTGAAAAATAAAATTCTATTACTTGGTTGTGAGTTGTTCAGTTGATGAACGAATGTTTAGTTCGTGATATTCAGGTTGTGACATAGGAGTGGGGTGTTACGATGGTGTTGGGTGTTACATTGTTAACAAACAGTGCGTGGTGGCAGTCTCTCACATGGTCAACATTTTATTTTTTAAATGCGTCCATTCTTTAATTTCTTATGTCAATGCCGTCATTAATGGGTTAGATGCCTATGGCTCTAGAATAATTTAATCAACTACATTCAATTAAATCACATTAAGAACCCCAGCAGGAACTTTAAATTTTAAAATAGGTTTAGATTAATGTCGGACTAAAACAAGAAGAAAAGCGACAAAGGATGTATTGTTAAGTCTGATATTGTTTTTATTTCATTTATTAGAGTGTGCGTAAGTCCTAGGAGACTTGTGATTTCTTAACTGAGTCATAAGCGAGAACTAATTTCTGGCTGTGTTCGTATACGTCTGTGGTGGTTGCGCTGGGTATCGGTAATTGAGACCGCCTGGGCTAAATTAGCACGGATACATTTGTTGCTCATTCACCGTATGCAAGTCAGGACACGGCCGGCCTAACAAACCGTATCGCTTTCTTCTCACGCCCGATGGAGGCCGTGTTGCGAATCGTTTAGATACGCACCTCGGCGCTGTAAGCCTATAACTAGCCACGGTCTACGCCCCCTTTTCATTGTTCTAGCTAAGGGCTGGGTCTTAATTTAGGCTTCGTTCAGCTTGCGCTGGGGGTACAAAAAGACGGGACGTTTTTGGGAACGTTACACCGCCTGGTATGGTCGCAAGGTGCCAGATTTTAAGCCATTACCGGCCAAAGTTTTGAGACTCCACATTCAAGATCTATTGTCTACACAAGACGAACTTGCAAAGAGCAGTTAAGTGTAACTTAATTCTGAACTTTTCTTACTTATTATAATTATGGTGCGTTCATTTTTTTCATTTAAAAATATTGTTTTTAGTTTTATTTTATATTAAAAATTAAGTGTAGAATAACTTTTTATTTATGCTTTGTCGCAACTATAATGGAAAACAAAAACAGTGCGATTCGGTTTCTTTTAGCGAGAGCTAAGACGATTAGTTAGCTAGATCAGGTAGAGGATTTGTGAATCTTGAAAGTTAGTTCAACCAAGATGGTCAGCGCCATGCTAGACATTGGTGCCATTTTGCCACCTGGATAACCTTTTGACCTCGGTCTTCTGGTGAACAGCAATCTGCGCGTTGACCGATAGTCTTTGACCCTAACCCAGTCCCTAACCCACCAGTTCAGGGCATTTATCAAGATGACAATTTAAATCACCGGAACATATTTTTTTCTCTGTTTATTTACTGCGCTAGGTCTGGGTAGTATCTGGTCGTAAAATAATAAATACCCCCCCCCCCCCGCTCTCCCACCCCTTACCTACACACGAGACACTTTTGCTAGCACACGTACACATCTGATGTACAGATACCTAACACGGTTAGCTAGTACATGTACACATCTGATGTACAGATACCTAACACGGTTAGCTAGTACATGTACACATCTGATGTACTGAGGCCTAACACGGTTAGCTAGTACATGTACGCATTAGATATACGAAGGCCTAACACGATGATGTACGCAACAGTCCCAGAATTACACACTGCCCTGTGCAGTATCGCGTAACTTCATATGTGGCACCGACGTGGCCCGATTCGTGGCTCCTACATAACTCTAAATGTGGCCTAAATAAGTGGCGCATAACATGGCTCTAAGAGCAAACGCAACGTGGCTCCAATCGTGGCCCATAACAGGGCCAGTTTCTGTCTATAGTAGTCTCATCACGTGGCTCTCAATCGAGGCCCCAAATACGGCTCTTGGCGGTTGAAGGAGTTTCAAGTTAATTCAAGATTTAATCCACAATTACGCATCACCCAAGGGGAAACAACGCCCTGTGAATGAAGGAGGTACGTACTCAAATTACTTCCCTTCGTTATCATAGTTATTTTAATCACATCTCAACACATTCATCGGAATGTGTAACAACACATCACGGAGTTGAACACACTCCAAGGGTGTATAAACATTAGAGTAGTAACACCATGAGGATGTTTGATTACCACAACACACTTGGGGTATAAATTCTCGCCTTATCTGATCTCAAACAAATAAATTACTCTTTACGACACGTGGCCTCAATTTACCTAGCCGCGCGCGTCCACATTACATTCATTTTGGTTCGTAGCATGCTGGTCGTTACATTACATTACATTACATTCATATATATATATATATATATATATATATATATATATATATATATATATATATATATATATATATATATATATATATATATATATTGCCTTAATATGAATATATATATATATATACATATATATATATATATATATATATATATATATATATAAATATATATATATATATATATTCATATTAAGGCAATATATATATGTATATATATATATATATATATATATATATATATATATATATATATATATATACTTATTTATATTTTTTATCTCAGCAGTATGCGTGTGTCAATGCTGAAAATAACTTTCCATTTATAGTCTTAGTGACGGGATATTAAAGACCCCAACTCCTCTCCCCCACCCCCTCGTGATGGTGTCGATGGGAGGGGTTGGGTGGAGGTGAGTTGCGTCTAACCACCACACACCTACCATGTTTGTTCAGTTTCTGACGTCATAAGTAGCCACAAATCATCAAACCGTATCTAATTTTATGAGGCAAGGAATTGTCCCACCCCCACCCCCCTCTTATCTAGTACTTCCGTCCATATAATATTAACAAGGGTTTGCTCGTATCTCGCTAGACCTGTTCTGGGCTGGTACCTACCCTTGGTGTAGTGCTCTATCTCTTGTGCAAGTAATAATTCACTTTTCTTCCCTTGACCAACATTTTGTTTTCATTTAAATTCGCATGTTCACACACACCGGAATATTTTTCATGACCGATAACTCTAGCTTTTCCCCACTAATATCTTTTTCACGTTACCACCCCCACAAATTCATACATTACCACGAGGCCTGCTAACGAGGGGTGGTGTGGGAGGAGGAGTTGTAATCTCCTCCTCCATTTAGGGAGCGCTAATTAAATTCTGCCTCCCAAAACAATGGACCCAACCTCCGTGTTATTTTTGGTTCTCTCCCCTGGTGTGTCGTTATTTTTCTACCGGCAACACAAAAACTGCATTCACCGTGGGGTCAGAGGTCACACCGGCATCGCGAAACTGGTAGTGAGCGGGTGAGACGAGGACGGTCAACACGGTAGGGTCAAGGAAGTCAAGTTCCCCCCCCCCTCCCCCTCCTCTCTCCCGGGTTAAATAACTGCTGTTTAGAGCTGGGGAAAAAATTAATTAAAAGAAAACGTCATAATTGTTTAAATCTTACAACATTATATCATTCAAGGGTTCAGTAAATTTTCAAAAATTAAACTACCACAAACAAATTATTATTTACCACGACTAAAGACTGACAAATCACAAAAATCAGGCGTTTTGTCCGTTTTAACTTGCTCGTACAAAGTATAGAGGAATTGTAAAAAAAAAAAAAATCGAAATCGAGATGTTCACAAATCTTGACGTTTTAGTAAAACTTGTACTCCTCCCTGAGTCGGAAAAACAGAGTTTAGCAATTTTGTCCGTATGTCTATGCGTGTGTGAATGTGAACACGATAACTTGAGTACAGTTACAGTTAGGTTTATGAAATTTCATATATAAGTATTGTATCAAATTTGTTATATATCAAATTTTCAACGATTCCGTTAACCGGAAGTGGAACTCATTCAACTTTTGGTTTTTCAAAAGCCTATAACTTGAATACTGTTTCAGATGACAGACAAAATTTCATATATAAGTAAAAGATCTAAGTATCTGCCTTTGTCAATTTTTTAGTAGTTTCCGTTTACCGGAAGCAGTACTTAACGATGTATTCAATTTCTCACAAAAACGCATTTGAATTTATAAAGTACTAATATTCCGCATTATTATAGACATATTATTTGCTGTTCACTTAGTATTCAATTCTTTTTTCTACAAGATTCTATTCTATTATAACAAGTTTAAGTAATTAAAAATTTATTTAAAATTATGTCTATATCCCGAGTTGCGATGAGATTACGCGAGAAAGTTTAGGGGAGATCACTCGCGCTTTATTTTATACAACTTTCTCTTCACCCCACCCCCCCCCCCCCCCCCTTCTTATAACACTGGCTGACTTTATGATCGGATTTAGAAAATGGCGTTTGGGTCCTTAAGAACCAGAAACAATAAGTGCCTCAGCTGTAGGAAGTATAAAGTATCCGTGCAGGCAAACATTGACTGCGCCTTGTTGACACACAGCCACAGGGAGGTAACTCGTCTACAGGGGGAAAACACGAGTTGTCGACACGCTGATAGGTGCCGTTCACTCAATGTGAAGCCACCGGATATCTGCGGGGGTAGGTGAGGGGTGGAGGAGAGGGTGTTTTGGCCTACCTGTGGCTCGATGGTCGAGTTGTTAGCGTGAACTACATGTAGCTTACTCCTTGGGTTTAAACTTGAGGTCCCGTGTTCAACGATCAACAGTTTAAACATTTTAAAAAAACGTTATTTAATTTTTCATTGCTTGATATAATGGTGGCTTGAGGTTCAAATCCATCTTGTGCCGAGTAGTAAACCCTTCCTTATTCCCAGTAGAAATGTGTTTATTTCTATATTGTAGTACATTAGCAACACCTGTTTTTTAGGTTGTAGGCCTACATGGCTCAACTTTTCGTTTTGTGTTTTCTATGTTTAAAAAAAGTTCTGATTTGTGGTCTTTGTGGTGTAATTTAAATTTATGTGATATGTGGTATGTGGATAATTTGATTTTTATCTGTTGTATATGGTTACATTTTCTGTATGTGTTGTTAAATTTATTTCAATTGTGGTTTATGGTTCAATTTGCTTGATCTGTGGTGTGTGGTTAATTTACTTTATCTGTGATTTGTGGTTAAATTTGCTTTAATTGTGGTGTGTGGTTAAATTTGCTTTATCTGTGTTATGTGTCTAAATTAGCTTTATATGTGGTGTGTGGTTAAATTTGCTTTATCTGTGGTATGTGGCTTAATTTCCTTTATCTGTTGTATGTGGCTTAATTTCCTTTATGTGTTGACTGTTGTTAAATTTGCTGTATCCGTGGTTTATAGTTAAAACTGTCGAAATGATAGAAGAGGCTGAAATCGGTGGAGTTATAGATCTAGGCTATTTTATCGTGAATTCAGCCAGTGCTGGGAGAAGATAATATACACGCTAGAAGGAGTGGGCGATCGGAAGTTGATGCGTGATGTATGCCGGATGTTGAAAGATGATATACGCCGGAAGTTGCCGCGTTGTCTTGACCGGAAGTTGACAGATGATGTAGACCAACACGATGAAGGGAGCATCCGTCGACAGTCGGAGAAAGGTCACTGTCATGGAGTTGCTCTCTTTACCGCTAGGTCAACTGCTGCACAGGTCAACGGTCAACTGGTACATCGGTCAACGGTCAACTGGTACATAGGTCAACGGTCAACATTTACATAGGTCAAAACCTGCTCATGTCAATCAACAGTAGCCGCCCTTGTTTATACTTGCGCGGGTCAGCACTTGCAAAAATCATCGATTGCACTTCGCCAAAAACTCCAAGCTACAAAACTCAAATTAGCCGAAACATTGGTAAGTATTTTAAATTTTCTTGGAATGTAAAAATAAGCGCAATTACATAAACATTGTCCAAATTATAAAGCACATATTATTAATTTTACTACATACATACATGCACATACTCACGCACAAACATTTTGGATAAAAAACAACGTTTCAAATAGAAACAAAAGTACACTAGGAACTTAGATTCTATAATGAAATTTATTCTGTAGCGTGTGACTTATGTCCTGTACTCAGTGAATAAGGTCCTTAGCGTGGGAATTGTGTGTCCTGTGGTTTGTGACAATGTCCTGCGCTGTGTGACTCATGTCCTATCACCTGTGGTCAGTGACTAAAGTCCTCCTGTATGTGACTTATGTCCTACTGCCTGTGACTAAAGTCCTACTGCCTGTGACTTATGTCCTACTGCCTGTGGTCTCGACTTCGGCTTGAATGTATCCAGGTAAGACAGGAGACTCAGACAGGCTCGCTTGAGGTCGTGCATGGACGGCTTGTACAACCTGCAAGACAGCAGTTTAAAATTTTAGACTGGGGGACAACACACTTTTCATTTTTTACTGCTGGTATAGTACTAGGAGCAGTTTAAAACTTTAGACTGGGGGACAACATACTTTTCATTTTTAACTGCTGGTATAGTACTAGGAGTAGTTTAAAACTTTAGAATGGGGGACAACACACTTTTCATTTTTAACTGCTGGTATAGTACTAGGAGCAGTTTAAAACTTTAGACTGGGGGACAACACACTGTTCATTTTTAACTGCTGGTATAGTACTATGAGCAGTTTAAAACTTTAGACTGGGGGACAGCACACTTTTTATTTTAAACTGCTGGTATAAAACTACCAGTATAGTGACTAGGTTGAGTGTAGTGGGAGGTTCATAGTGGAGGCGGAGTGAAGTTAAATCCAAACCTTAATGTTGGTTTTTATTTTTAATTTAATTTCTTTTTGTTTTGTTGCTCGTATATTTATATTTCAACCAACAAGAGTGAGTTTAAGAATAACATTGGGTAAACGCCGAATACCAATTTAGGGATAAACTGGGCATGTACGATTATAGATAGTCGACTACAAAACTTCACAACCAGTACTTGACTTCAGAATTTGATTAGAGAAGTTTAACAATATAAACTTGACTTTTAAAAAGGCAATGTTTAAAACATTTAGTGTCTTTGTTTTTAAAAGTTCCTTTTAAAATTTGCATTTTTTTTATTTAAAAAAAAAACAAACGAAGAACGATTTAAATGGACCACGGACTGACGTCATTGATTTCACTCAACATACCCCGGGGAAAATTCGATTGGGCTTGATGTTTGAAGTCATCTCATTTGTTTATTCAAAGAACGTTCATAAAAAAAAAATCAACGAATTTGTTGAGCCAGAGTGTTTAAAAAACTTGAGTATGGTCACTTTAGGGGGGGGGGGGGGGGTTGGGTTGGCTAGTATCAAAGATGGCGCCTATGATAACAGCAACAGAAATGGAAAATCGGATCAACATTTACCAAACATTTTGAAGGGAAGCTACTCCCAGAAAAGTTTTTTTTTAAAACCGTGGCCTTGACCAAATGGATATAACACAAGCCCTTGTTTTATCTTGATATCTATAAAGTGACCTATTTTTCACAATTGACTCCCCCCCCCCCCCCTGCTAACATACAACCCTAAGTAAAACACACACCTGAACGAAAACCTACCCTGGGGCCAATGTTTACTTTTTTCTTAGTGCTGACGACTTTCCCAAAGCTGTATGTTTCCCAGAATCAACCTCTTTTATTACTTTAACCTTTCCCAAACAATACCCCTAGCGGAGATTTAATCTATAACCCTAAACAGCTCATTAAACTGACTCATAGCAAAAACTGACTCCTAGCCGAAAATTATCCCTCCAAAAATTACCCCTATCCAAAGCTAACCTCTAGCCAAAACTAACCCCCTAGCGAAAACTGGCCCCTAGCGAAAACTGACCACTAGCCAAAACAGACCCCTCCCCGAACTGTCCCCTACCCAAAACTGACCCCTAACCAAACTCACCTCTAGCCAAAACTGACCCCTAGCCAAAACTCACCTCCTAGCCTAAACTGACCCGTAGCCAAAACTGACCCCTACCCAAACTGTCCCCATACCCAAAAATTACCCCTAGCCAAAACTGACCCCTGGCCAAAACTGACCTGCCTACAGCAGAGCTCGACCTTGACCTGCCCAGAAATGACCTCTTGCCAAAGATGAGGTTGTTCATGTTCGGGTTGACCCCACCTCGACCAAACAGCAGGTGATGTCCGGTCTGCTCCTTGGTCCTCCCTGGTAGCGGTCGCTAGATGACCCCACAGCGATGATGACGGCGAGAACTAGACTGACCTTCATCTACAGAATCAAAATAAACTCGACATTAGCACACTTAAGACAAACGCTTCAAATATGTGATCTGTAATGGATTGACGATAGAAGCATGTGGTTGTATATAAAACGTTATTGGCCTCCAACTACATGATGATAACGAGAGAGGGCGGAAGTGACGAGAGACAAAGATATATATACATGTAAGGGACATCACTCAAGATAACAGTATAATATAATACTAATACAAGAAGAGTGAGTTCCCTTGACTTCACAAGTCTCACTATATTACATGATCAACAAAATGTTGGCCATCCCCAGTATAAATAAACAAATTCGGCTAAGGTAAGAACAGTGTAACATTTTATTATAGTATTTTAAACATCTTATTTTATTCACGATAAATATTTATTTTTTTAAATTTTTCTTTTGTCTTTTTTATTTATAAATAATCTATTTTTTAAGCTCTAATAATTGATAACTCTTCCTTTTAATTTTATGAAAATTTAACTTCATATTTTGAAGTAAAAAAATGGCATTTAAATTTTAGGAGATGTTGTTTGTTTTTTTGTTTTTTTTTTATTATTTTAAACTAGATCTAGAAATCTAGATTTCAAGATATATCTCCTACCTACCCCATTGAAAAATATTTTTATCACAGAGATCTTAGTACCAGAGTTTCTTCCAGGCATCTCTTCGGGGTGGGGGGGGGGGGGGGGAGGGGAGGGGGGGTGCTTAGCTCCCCCCCCCCCCCCCAAGAAAGTCTACAGCTTACCCCCGAACGAAATGATATTTATATAGAAAATATATATTTTAACAGTGCCCCCCCCCCCCCCCCCAAAAAAAAAGAAAGTCTACCGCCCCCCCCCCCCCACCGAAAATTTCAAGTTCCCCTCCCCCCCGGAGAAAAAGTCTGGAAGAAACACTGCTTAGTACCAACCCGAGGCAGCCACGACTGAAGGTTATATTATGTAAGCTTTCATTTTCAAAGGTAAGTGTGTTTTAATTAATTTACAGAGCTTATAATTAAAACAGTTTTCATTGAACGTTGCTATCGTGAGCCGCGGAAAAGTCCGCTGTGCCTCGTTCGCTGTCGTCTGTTTTCATCTTGCCCAGCCGGAGTAACAGAGGTGACCCTCCAAACGAGGCTGAACGGTGACGATCATTTTTTGTGTACCGGAAAATTTTTCATGGTACAAAACTTCTTTCATGTATGAGTGGGACCGCGTTAAAATGCGCATTGATTAATCAGTTGTGTGTTTTTCATTCCATTAGGCTGAGCTGATCTGCATGTACAAAAAATTCATCCCCGCGAAAGTCTGGTTGGTCGCAAGCACAGCATCAACATGTTGTTGTATCGTTTAGAAAATGTAACTTACTAGGTCTAATTTGTGTTCATTTTGTGTGGCTGTGTCCTGCATTTGGTTTAATATAGGTCTAGGCCAGGGTCGGCAACCTTTTGAAGCGGAAGAGCCAAAAGTTACAATTTTCAATATTTCCCTGGTTTTAAAGAGCCACTAACATTTTTTTTTATTTCAAATATTTTTATTTTTTTATTAAGATTATTAGTATTTGTTCAAGGAGCTGGAGAGCCGCATCTTGATATCAAAAGAGCCGCATGCGGCTCGCGAGCCGCAGGTTGCCGACCTCTGGTCTAAGGCTGTGACTATATCTGTCGTTTGACTATATCTGACCCGTGACTATATCTGACCTGTGACTATATCTGACCCGTGACTATATCTGACCCGTGACTATATCTGTCGTTTGACTATATCTGACATGTGACTATATCTGACCTGTGACTATATCTGACCAGTGACTATATCTGACCCGTGACTATATCTGACCTGTGACTATATCTGTAACTATATCTGTTGTTTAACTATATCTATTGCTGTTATAACCTGTCTGTATATCAGCTTCTACTATCCTATGTTAATTTTTACTTTCTTGTATACGGGGTGTGGGTATAAG